>NC_092055.1:96824611-96953370 GCF_003086295.3 Arachis hypogaea | reverse complement strand
GATATCTCTTGATCCGATGTTCATTTTATTTTTAATTCTTAAATTTACTTTTCTTGCCATTTTACTTTTCTGCACTTTATTGCTTTCTTTACTTTTCTGCCATTTACATTTCCTTGTTACTTATCACTCTCAAATCTGATTCGTCTAACTAGGATAATCAATTAACCATTGATTGCTTAATCCGTTAATCTCTGTGGGATTCGACCTCACTCTATTGTGAGTTTTTACTTGACGACAAATTCGGTACACTTGCCGAAGGAAATTTGTTGTGAGACACGTTTTCCGTGCATCAAGTTTATGGCGCCGTTGCCGGGGATTATTCGTGATTAACAAACTACCGGTTGATTAATTTACTAGATTAGACACTTTTCTTTTGTCTTTGTTTTCTTTTGTTTCTTTATTTTCTTTTGCCAACTAACTGTTTGTGATATTGTCTCACTGGGAATTTCCTCATCTGTGACAATGGAGATTCCAATTTCTTTTGGTGATTATTGTTTGAGACAGAGCTTTCTGTAGGAAAGAAAGGAGCATCCATCATATTTTAGTCAATCAAATTTCATGGGAAACTCTCCACCACCACATAATGATTCACTTTACTATGCTCATGGTGGGTGGGAGTATCAAGAACATGAAATGGGGTACTTTCCAGAGCCACAAAATGGTCCATATTTTGGTGAAATTGATCACTACTCAAGTTGTGGCTGGGAAGATCAAAATCAAGGAGATTTCATTCATTCATACCCCAGTCATCAAGAGCCATCACCTCTCAATTATACAATCTCACCTCCAAGTTTTACATGCCTAAATTCTTCATCATTTGAGTATGCCTCAGCACAAAAGTCTATCCAAATCCATACAATTCATTTCACCATCCACAAAACTCAACCCATTACCCACAAAAGTCATACCACTCTCAGAACATAAAATCACAAAACAACCAATTCCATTCACAAAGTAGCCACCCTCAACCTCTAAATTTCACCCCAGTTGCACACCCTCCCTCGAGGATAAGCTATCAAGGATAGAGAACCTACTGGCAATACTCTTGGAAGAGTCTAAGGACACAAGGACTTTCCAAGAGGAAGTAAAAACCATTATGCAGAACTGGTGGGTTGCCATTAAGAAGCTTGAGGCACAAGTTGGATATCTATCAAAGCAAATCACTACCCACAATTCTCTCAGTGATACCATGGCAAACCCAAGGGAGGAATCAGAAGAACAAGAAAAAAAGGCACCCATACCAAGTGAGATCTCTATGAAGAAGGAGGAGGTTATGAGAGTATATAAGCCTAAGGCTCCATACCCACAGAGGTTACTAGTGGTGACAAAGGAACATGCAAAATCACTCCCAAAAGATTCAATGCAACATCATGTAGAAGAAAGGGAGAAAGTTAATCAAGGGAGTCCACACTCCAAGGAAACAGAGAGTTGCATAGAGGGTGAGTTCATTGAACCACCAATTCAAGAAGTTCTTGATGAAGAGGATGCTCCACCCAACATACAATACCCAAATCCTGAAATCAAGGTGATAAAGGCAATCAACATGAACACTAACAAAAGGATGGTGACCAAGAAAAGAAGGACAATATTCATGAAGAAGAAAAGGTCAACCAAAAGCCATCCCACCCCTACCTCAACAAGCAAGTTTACTCAAGCTAACAACAGAAGAAGGCTTGCTGGGGAGAGGCACTCAAAACAAGGGGCATTAACTGGCTCCTCTTTCCTCTTGAGGTCATTTCTCTTAACAAACTGGAAGAAGAGGAAGAAAGTCATGAACAACATGTCAAGCTAATGACAGTAAAAGAGCGCTTGTTGGGAGGCAACCCAACCGTAGGTAACATTTTCTTGCTTTGCTTAGTTTACTTTCAATAATTTGGCATATGATTGCACTCTAAGTTTGGTGTTGCCATGCAACAATTTGATTTTCAATCTTCACTGGGTACTTGCAACATTCTAAATTGACAGTGGCACACTAAATTTGGTGTTGCCACTTAACTTTCATGCAAAGTACCATGCCAACACCACTTATTAATGCAATCACATTGTCTCTGTTTTACTTCTTGTGCTTTTATTGTGATCCATAATCTTGCTTGCTGAAACACATGCATACTCACACTTTATTTTAAGACATTCATGATCCATCATAAACCCCGTCACCATTGTTTTAATTGTTGCTTGAGTATAAGCAATCATTCTATGTCTGGTATGGGAAGGGGAAGAATAGGAGAAAAAGGGCAACAACAATGAAGATAAAATACAAGGTGGTAAAGTTCCTTTATCCTCTTACTTATTTCCTGCACTTTAATTTGCATGATTGTCTTCTATGTTCTTTGTATGTATGTGTCCTTTCTCCTTGTGAATAAGCATATCAATTCTGTCTTTTAAACTTTTTATTGATTAAGGCTGTGTTTTCTAGTCTGAATGTCATTACTGCATCCTTACTTTGCTTACTAGTATGCTTGTCCCCTTTAAATCAAATGAAAAGAGAATGAGTGTTTTTAAAGACCAGAGAGGAGTTCATACTATGGAGTAAGTTCATGAGTTTATGGTATAGTCATAAGTTACCTAAGTTGGTTCAACCACAAGGTGAGAGGACAACTATCTGTCATGAATACTATGCTTGAGACACACCCCATGAGACTAGCTAAATAAGAAGATCCTAATAAGAAAAAGGGAAAGAACAATCAAAGGTTGAAAAATAAAAGAAAAAGAGTAAGCAATAAGGCTAGGCACCAATGGTTTTAATCTTGAGGCATGTGTCTGTGGTGCTCCTGTGTGAGGGATCTACTTGGATGAATAAGCTCTTAGGGGTGCCTTATCACTTGGTAACTTGGGTTAACTAACTCAGGATTATCAGCTGAAAGTCCACTATCAAGAGTAACCCTCAATAAGAGCATTTAGTAACCCAAAGAGGTGCTGGACACCAAGGTCTCAAGACAAGAAAATAAATAAACTATGTGCGTGTGGTGTGTATGTATGGGGGAGAGACTTGAGCAAGTAAGTCCTTAGGGGTGCTTCAACACCTAGCACCTTGAACCAACTGGTTCGGGAGTGTTGACTGAAAGCTTATTTTAAAGAGTTGCCCCCTTACAAAGCACTTAGCTTAAGAACAAAAATAAGCCCTCAAATAACAACAAAATGATCAATGAATAAAAGTCTCATGGGATGCAATAACAAGTGAGTATTCTAGGACATGATAAAGGTCTGAAAGCCAGGAATGAGCCTAAGTTGCTATGCATGAAACCACCATAAAACCAGGGACATGACTTCCACAAGAATTACTCATTTCTCTTGGCATTCCATTCATCATTCTCTTGTTCCAGTACTTGCTTAGGGACAAGCAAGCTTTAAGTTTGGTGTTGTGATGCCAGGGCATTTTGGCCAGTTTCACTGACCTTTTCTTTACTGTTTTTAAGGTAGTTTCATGCATTTTCTTAGGAAATAAGCTAGTTTTGGGTAGATATTCACTTACATCTTGATTCAAGCATACATTGTGCACTTTACATGATTTCATGAGAATTTTGCATGAATTATATGATAAATTAGATGATGCATGATCCCATGATTAAGAGCAAGACTTTGATGCACTTTGTTTGATTGATTTCAGGCCAAAAGAAGAAGAGAAGAGCCACGTTAGTGGCTACGTTAGTTACACTAATGTGGGCACTAACGTGGAAGGAAGGAAAGCCACAACGTTAGTGAGAAAAATGACTGCCAATGACGCTCTCGAAGCCATCATTACCCACGTTAAGAGTCACGTTAACTAAGTTAACGTGAACTCTAATGTGAAGAAGGGAATTTGAGCCAACGTTAGTGACACTTAATATTATCACTAACGTTGGCCAATGCTCACAAGTGGCCACGTTAGACTCCACGTTAACTTAGTTAACGTGGCCTCTAACGTTAAAAGGGGGAAAGGAAGCAAACGTTAGTGACATTCAACATTGTCACTAACGTTGGCCTAAGTGCACAATGCCACGTTAATTCCCACCTTAACTTGGTTAACGTGGAAGCTAACGTGAAGAGGCAAGAGTGTCGACAATGTTAGTGACACCCAACATTGTCACTAACGTTGGAAGCAACCACACAACCCCAAGGAGCCACGTTAACTTCCACGTTAACTTAGTTAACGTGGAGGCTAACGTGAGAGAAGAAGGTGATGGCCAACGTTAGTGACACTCAACGTTGTCACTAACGTTGGAATGAGCCACACAAGCCACTATGAGCCACGTTAACTCCCACGTTAACTTAGTTAACGTGGAAGTTAACGTGGCACCTGGCAGCTTGACCATGCCTTCTTCAAGCATGCATAACTTGAGCCACAAAACTCCAAATGAGGTGATTCCAGTGGCATTGGAAAGTAGGATTCCAGAGCTTTCCAAGCATATATGGCACTACATGGTTGATGCTAAATTTGAGGGAGAAAACCTGCCCCGAAAATGCAATGATGAACATGGTATCAACCTGTATTAAGGCCAACTGACCTCTTCACCTTCCAAGAAGTGTAACTCGAGTTATAGAGCTCCAAATGATGCGCTTCCAAAGGCATTGGAAAGTAGACATCTAGGGATTTCCAACTATATATAATAGTATGGGATGGACACTAATTTTGAGCTTCAGAAACTGGCAATAATGAAGCCATGATCGCTAGCGTTATTGGCACTCAAGTTTTTCATTAACGCTAGCAACTATGCCAGCGACCATGTCCACTTCAAAGGAGCATAACTTGAGCTACAGAGGTCCAATTGAGGTGATTCTAGTTGCGTTAGAAAGCTGACATTCAGAGCTTTCCAACGATATATAAAACTCTATAGTGGGCATGAAATTGGAGCACAAACAAGAGGCATCTTTTAAGCCCCAAAAACACCAACTGGACAACAAGTGCAATGTTAGCCACAATAACTTTAGCACTAACGCCACACTTGTAGCATTAGTGTGGCTAACTTTTGCACCAACTTTAGCACCTGGACCTCAACTTGACTCACTTCTCTCTCAAGTCCACTTCAAAGCTCAAGCAAGCAAGCCCACAATTGTCAACCAATCAAGACCACAAGAAGCATCTAGAATAGGAATTTTTATTTAATTGTAATTTGCTTTTAATTTTATTTTGTAATCTAGGAGAGCCTATATAAAGGCCTTAGTCTTTACATTGAAAACATCGGGGAAAAGGGGGGACGGAAATTCTGGAATGAGGGATTGAAGAGGGGTCTTCGGACTCCCTCCCCTCACATACTTTTCCTTCTCTTTCTTTTAGTTGTAATTTTCATTTATGTTGATTTTTCAATTTCAGTTTGAATCTTCATCTTTACTTTTCTGCACTTTCTTTCTTTTCTATTTTTGTAGAGCAATGATCAACTAACTCTTTACATTGGGTTAGAAAGCTCTATTGCGATTCAATGGATCAATTGTAGTTCTTATTCTTCTTCTTCTATCTTTTCTCTTGATTTTACTTGAAAGCTTTCGATCTTCATCCAATTGGGTAGTTATCTTGGAAAAGAAACTATTCATACTTGGATCTCTTCTGAACCTTGGAAGAGGAATGAAGAGATCATGCTAGAAATGCTTTCTCATGCTGGACCAAATTGGGTTTGGATGGATATGTGACTATAATCCTCTCAACACTTGATTTGGGAAATGCATGTGGTATAATCAGTGACCATACTTCATCTCTTCTCATGAGAAATTGACCAAGGAATTGGCTATTGATCAAGATTTGAGAGATTGAATTACAAGGAATTGTAATTCGATCAATTAAGATTGCCAAGGAGATCAATGAGTGCATTGATTGAGGAAGAGATGAGAATGAACTTGATCTGGAGGATTGCAATATCTCTTGATCCCAATGTTTATTTTATTTTTAATTTTTAAATTTACTTTTCTTGCCATTTTACTTTTCTGCACTTTATTGCTTTCTTTACTTTTCTGCCATTTACATTTCCTTGTTACTTATCACTCTCAAATCTGATTCGTCTAACTAGGATAATCAATTAACCATTGATTGCTTAATCTGTTAATCTCTGTGGGATTCGACCTCACTCTATTGTGAGTTTTTACTTGACGACAAATTCGGTACACTTGCCGAAGGAAATTTATTGTGAGACAAGTTTTCCGTGCATCAGAAGCATTGTCACCACATCAATATAATTAAACTAAGTTCAAGGATAAATTCAAAACTCATGTACTTCTTGTTCTTTTGAATTAAAATATTTTTCATTTAAGAGAGGTGATTGATTCATAGGACATTCATAACTTTAAGACATAGTTACTAACTACTAATGATCATGTAATAAGACACAAACATGGATAAGCACTTAACATTAAGAAAACGAAAAATAGAAAATTAGAACAAGGAATGAGTCCACCTTAGTGATGGTGGCGTTTCCATCTTGAGGAACCAATGATGTCCTTGAGCTCTTCTATGTCTCTTCCTTGTCTTTGTTGCTCCTCTCTCATTGCTTTTTGATCTTCTCTTATTTCATGAAGGATGATGGAGTGCTCTTGATGTTCCACCTTTAATTGTCCCATGTTGGAACTTAATTCTCCTAGGGAGGTGTTGATTTGCTCCCAATAGTTTTGTGGAGGAAAATGCATTTGAGGCATCTCCGGGATCTCATGGTGATGAGCTTCATGCGTCTCTTGAGATCCATGAATGGGCTCTCTTGCTTGCTCCATCATTTTCTTAGTGATGGGCTTCTCTTCCTCAATGGGAATGTCTCCTTCTATGAAAGCTCCAGCTGAGTAACATAGATGGCAAATAAGATGAGGGAAAGCTAGCCTTGCCCCAGGAGAGGGCTTTTCGGCTATTTTGTAGAGTTCAAGGGAGATGACTTCATGAACTTCTACTTCCTCTCCAATCATGATGCTATGGATCATGATGGCCCGATCCACAGTAACTTCAGATCGGTTGCTAGTGGGGATGATGGAGCGTTGGATAAATTCCAACCATCCTCTAGCTACAGGCTTGAGGTCCAGTCTTCTTAATTGAACCGGCTTGCCTTTGGAGTCAATCTTCCATTGAGCTTCTTCCACACATATTTCCATGAGGACTTGGTCCAACCTTTGATTAAAGTTGACCCTTCTAGTGTAGGGGCGTGCATCTCCTTGCATCATAGGCAAGTTAAACGCCAATCTCACATTCTCCGGACTAAAATCTAAGTATTTCCCCCAAACCATTGTAATATAATTCTTTGGATTTGAGTTCTTACTTTGATCATGGTTCCTAGTGATCCATGCATTGGCATAGAACTCTTGAACCATTAGGATGCCGACTTGTTGGATGGGGTTTGTTAGAACTTCCCAACCTCTTCTTTGGATTTCATGTTGTATCTCCGGATACTCATTCTTCTTGAGCTTGAAAGGGACCTCGGGGATCACCTTCTTCTTGGCCACAACATCATAGAAGTGGTCTTGATGAGCTTTGGAGATGAATCTTTCCATCTCCCATGACTCGGAGGTAGGAGCTTTTGTCTTCCCTTTCCCTTTTCTAGAGGATTCTCCGGTCTTGGGTGCCATCAATGGTAATGGAAAAACAAAAAGCTTATGCTTTTACCACACCAAACTTAGAATATTGCTCGCCCTCGAGCAAGAGAAGAAAGAATAGATGAAGAAGAAGATGAAAATATGGAGGAGAGGGGGAGGGGTGTATTCGGCCAAGAAGAGAAGAGAGGGTTGTGTTGTGTGAAAATGAGGAAGAATGGAGGGCTATATATAGGGAAGGGAGGGGGGTAAGGTTCGGCCATATAGGGTGGGTTTGGGTGGGAAATTGATTTTGAATTTTGAAGGTAGGTGGAGTTTATGAGGTAGGTTTATGGGGAAGAGTGGATGGAGGTGAGTGGTGAAGTGGTGATAGGGAAGAGAGATTGAGGTGATTGGTGAAGAGTTTTGGGGAAGAGTGTTTATGGGATTGTGTGAAAGAGGGGTGAGAAGAAGTGAGTGGAGGTAGATGGGGATCCTGTGGGGTCCATAGATCCTGAGGTGATCCTGTGGGGTCCACAGATCCTGAGGTGTTCAAGGATTTACAACCTTGCACCAAATTGGGCATGCAAAATGCCCTTGCACACAACTCTGGGCGTTCAACGCCAGATTGGTGCTTGTTCTGGGCGTTGAACGCCCATTTGTTGCCCATTTCTGGCGTTGAACGCCAGAACCATGCTTGTTCTGGGCGTTCAGTGCCAGCTCTTCTCCAGGGTGCAATTCTAGCATTTAAACGCCCAGATGCTGCCCGTTTTGGGCGTTCAGCACCAGAACCATGCTCTGTTCTGGCGTTAAACGCCAGCCAGATGCTTCTTACTGGCGTTTAAACGCCAGTGAGATCCTCCTCCAGGGTGTGATTTTTTTTCTGCTGTTTTTTATTATGTTTTCAAGTTTTATATTTATTTTGTGACTCCACATGAACATGAACCTAATAAAACATGAAAGAACAATAAAATTAGATAAATAAAAATTGGGTTGCCTCACAACAAGCGCTTCTTTAATGTCAATAGCTTGACAGTGGGCTCTCATGGAGCCTCACAGATGTTCAGAGCATTATTGAGACTTCCCAACACCAAACTTAGAGTTTGGATATGGGAGTTCAACACCAAACTTAGAGTTTGGTTGTGGCCTCCCAACACCAAACTTAGAGTTTGACTGTGGGGGCTCTGGTTGACTCTGTTTTGAGAGAAGCTTTTTATGCTTCCTCTCCATGTTTACAGAAGGATGACCTCGAGTTTTAAACACAAGGGAGTCCTCATTCAATTGAAGGACTAGTTCACCTCTGTCAACATCAATCACAGCTCTTGCTGTGGCTAGGAAGGGTCTTCCAAGGATGATGGATTCATCCTCATCCTTCCCAGTATCTAGGATTATGAAATCAGCAGGGATGTAAAGGCCTCCAACCTTTACTAACATGTCCTCTACTTGTCCATAAGCCTGTTTTCTTGAATTGTCTGCCATCTCTAATGAGATTTTAGTAGCTTGCACCCCAAAGATTCCCAGTTTCTTTATTACAGAGAGGGGCATGAGGTTTATCCCTGAACCAAGGTCATACAGAGCCTTTTCAAAGATCATGGTGCCTATTGTACAAGGTATTAGGAACTTTCCAAGATCCTGTTTCTTTTGAAGCAATGTCAATTGATCCAGATCACTCAGTTCATTGGTGAACAGGGGAGGTTCATCTCCCCAAGTCTCATTACCAAATAAATTGGCATCAGCTTCATGATTGTACCAAGGTACTTGGCAACTTGCTCTTCAGTAACATCCTCATTCTCTTCAGAAGAGGAATACTCATCAGAGCTCATGAATGGCATAAGGAGGTTCAATAAAATCTCTATGATCTCTAGATGAGCCTCAGATTCCTTTGGTTCTTCAGAGGGAAACTCCTTATTGATCACTGGACATCCCAGGAGGTCTTCCTCACTGGGATTTACGTCCTCCCCTTCTTCCTTGGATTCGGTCATGATGGTTATATCAATGGCCTTGCACTCTCCTTTTGGATTTTCTTCTGTATTGCTTGGGAGAGTACTAGGAGGGATTTCAGTGATCCTTTTACTCAGCCGGCCCACTTGTGCCTCCAAATTTCTAATGGAGGACCTTGTTTCATTCATGAAACTTACAGTGACCTTAGATAGATCAGAGACTAAGTTTGCTAAATTAGAGGTATTTTGTTCAGAGTTCTCTGTCTGTTGCTGAGTGGATGATGGAAAAGGTTTACTATTGTTAAACCTATTTCTTCCACCATTATTAAAGCCTTGTTGAGGCTTTTGTTGATCCTTCCATGAGAGATTTGGGTGATTTCTCCATGAGGGATTATAGGTGTTTCCATATGGTTCACCCATGTAATTCACCTCTGCTATTGCAGGGTTCTCAGGATCATAAGCTTCTTCTTCAGAAGATGCCTCTTGAGTACTGTTGGATGCAGCTTGCATTCCATTCAGACTCTGAGAAATCATATTGACTTGCTGAGTTAATATTTTATTCTGAGCTAATATAGCATTCAGAGTATCAATTTCAAGAACTCCCTTCTTCATAAGCGTCCCATTACTCACAGGATTCCTCTCAGAAGTGTACATGAACTGGTTATTGGCAACCATGTCAATGAGTTCTTGAGCTTCTGCAGGCGTTTTCTTTAGGTGAATGGATCTACCTGCAGAAGTATCCGATGACATCTTAGCCAATTCAGATAGACCATCATAGAATATATCCAGGATGGTCCATTCTGAAAGCATGTCAGAAGGACACTTTTTGGTCAGTTCTTTGTATCTCTCCCAAGCTTCATAGAGGGATTCACCTTCTTTCTATCTAAAGGTTTGAACATCCACTCTAAGCTTACTCAGCTTTTGAGAGGGAAAGAACATGGCTAAGAAAGCCTTGACCAGCTTATCCCAAGAGTTCAGGCTATCCTTAGGTTGAGAGTCCAACCATATTCTAGCTCTGTCTCTTACAGCAAAAGGGAAAAGCATGAGCCTGTAGACTTCAGGATCTACTCCATTAGTCTTAACAGTATCACAGATCTGCAAGAATTCAGTTAAGAACTGAAAAGGATCTTCAGATGGAAGTCCATGAAACTTGCAGTTTTGCTGCATCAGAGAAACTAATTGAGGTTTCAGCTCAAAATTGTTTGCTCCAATGGTAGGGATGGAGATGCTTCTTCCATGTAAATTGGAATTAGGTGCAGTAAAGTCACCAAGCATCCTCCTTGCATTATTATTATTTTCAGCTGCCATCTCCTCTTCCTGTTTGAAAATTTCTGAAAGGTGCTTGCTGGATTGTTGTAATTTAGCTTCTCTTAGTTTCCTCTTCAGAGTCCTTTCAAGTTCTGGATCTGCTTCAACAAGAATATTCTTGTCCTTGCTCCTGCTCATATGAAAAAGAGGGACAGAAAAACAATAAAAATAGGGATCCTTTTTACCATAGTATAGAGGTCCCTGTGTGAGTAGAAGAAAAAAAAGAATAGGAAATCTGAACTCAGAAAGAGAGGGTTCGGATTTTTGGTGAGATGAAGTGTTAGTAGATGAATAAATAAATAGAAGGAGATGAGAGAGAAAGAGGATTTTCGAAAATAATTTTTGAAAAAGAGTTAGTGATTTTCGAAAATAGTGTTTGAAAAAGGTGAGTAATTTTCGAAAATTAAGATAAAAAATTAGAATAATTAGTTAATTAAAAAGAAATTTTGAAAAAGAGGAAAGATATTTTTGAAAATTAGAGAGAGAGAGAGAGTTAGTTAGGTAGTTTTGAAAAAGATAAGCAACAAACAAAAAGTTAGTTAGTTAGTTGAAACAAATTTGAAAATCAATTTTGAAAAGATAAGAAGATAAGAAGTTAGAAAGGATATTTTAAAATCAAATTTTGAAAAAGATAAGATAAAGAGATATTTTTGAAAAGATATGATTGAAATTAGTTTTGAGAAAGATTTAATTTTTAAAATCACAATTAATGACTTGATTCACAAGAAATCACAAGATATGATTCTAGAACTTAAAGTTTGAATCTTTCTTAACAAGCAAGTAACAAACTTGAAATTTTTGAATCAAAACATTAATTGATGATGATATTTTCGAAAATTATGTGATAAAATTAAGAAAAATATTTTTGAAAAATATTTTAAAAATTTTCAAAAATAAATAAGAAGAGTGAAAAAGATATGATTTTGAAAAAGATTTTGAAAAAAATAAGATTTTTAAATTGAAAATTTGATTTGACTCATAAGAAACAATTGAATTTTAAAATTTTTTGAAAAAGTCAACTCAAATTTTCAAAATTTATGAGTGAAAAAGGGAAAGATATTTTTTTTTATTTTTGAATTTTTATGATGAGAGGGAAAAACGTGAAAATGATGCAATGCATGAAAATTTTTAGATTAAAACAATGAATGCATGCAAGAATGCTATGAATGTTAAGATGAACACCAAGAACACTTTGAATGTCAAGATGAACATCAAGAACTTATTTTTGAAAATTTTTATATGCAAAGAAAACATGTAAGACACCAGACTTAGAAATCTTTCATGTTTCGACTTTATGAATGCAAAAATGCACATGTAAAACAAGAAAAGACACAAAACAAGAAAACATCAAGATCAAACAAGAAGACTTACCAAGAACAACTTGAAGATCATGAAGAACACTATGAATGCATATTTTTTTTCGAAAAGTGCAGGATGAACATGCAATTGACACCAAACTTAAAAATTGACTCAAGACTCAAACAAGAAACACAAAATATTTTAGATTTTTATGATTTTCTAATTTTTTTGTATTTTTATTTTATATTTTTCGAAAATCAGTGTAAAAAAAAAAGAAAAATAAGGATTCCAAAATTTTTAATATGAATTCTAGAAATCTTGTATTCTTATTCTAAAGCTCCAATCTGAGGGTTAGGCATGGCTTAATAGCCAGCCAAGCTTTAGTATGTAACTCAGATATGACACGGCTGACATTCCAATTAACTTGCTTCCATGCTGATGGTTGGAAGCCTCAGTCCAAAAGAATTTAGACATGGCTTTACAGCCAGCCAGGCTTCACATGCTTCATGAAACACTAGAATTCATTCTTAAAAATTCTGAAGAACATAAATTAAATATTTTTGAAAAGGATTTTTATTTATTTTTTTTTTCGAAAACAGATGAGAAATTTTTGAAAGAATTTTGAAAAATTTTTGAAAAGAAAACAAAAAGAAAATTACCTAATCTGAGCAACAAGATGAACCGTCAGTTGTCCAAACTCGAACAATCCCCGGCAACGGCGCCAAAAACTTGGTGCACGAAATTGTAATCTCAGGCAACGGTGCCAAAAACTCTGTACGCACGTCTTAATAAATTGTTTTTTATTCACAACTTCGATACAACTAACCAGCAAGTGCACTGGGTCGTCCAAGTAATAAACCTTACGTGAGTAAGGGTCGATCCCACGGAGATTGTTGGTATGAAGCAAGCTCTGGTCACCTTGTAGATCTCAGTCAGGCGGATATAAAATAGTTATGGAGTTTTCGAAAATTATATAATAAAATAAGGATAGAAATACTTATGTAAATCATTGGTGAGAATTTCAGATAAGCGCATAGAGATGTTTTCGTTCCTCTGAACCTCTGCTTTCCTGCTGTCTTCATCCAATCAATCCTACTCCTTTCCATGGCTGGCTTTATGTAAGGACATCACCGTTGTCAATGGCTACTTTTTATCCTCTCTGGAAAATGGTCCGATGCGCTGTCACTGCATGGCTAATCGTCTGGAGGCATCACCCTTGTCAATGGCTGCATCCCATCCTCTTGTGAAAATGGTCCAAATGCTCTGTCACAGCACGGCTAATCATCTGAGGTTCTCGATCATACTGGAATAGGATTCACCCTCCTTTTGCGTCTGTCACTACGCCCAGCACTCGCGAGTTTGAAGTTCGTCACAGTCATTCAATCCCAGAGTCCTACTCAGAATACCACAGACAAGGTTTAGACTTTCCAGACTCTCATGAATGCCGCCATCAATCTAGCTTATACCACGAAGATTCTGATTAAGAGATCCAAGAGATACTCATTCAATCTAAGGTGGAATGGAAGTGGTTGTCAAGCACGCGTTCGTGGAGGAATGATGATGATTGTCACGTTCATCACATTCAGGTTGAAGCGCGAATGAATATCTTAGAAGCGGAATAAGTTGAATTGAATAGAAAAACAGTAGTACTTTGCATTAATCTTTGAGGAACAGCAGAGCTCCACACCTTAATCTAAGGAGTGCAGAAACTTTACCGTATGAAAATACATAAGTGATAATGGTCCAGGCATGGCCGAATGGCCAGCCCCCATGAAAGTCTAAGATAGCATAAAACTGATCAAAGATTTCTAATACAATAGTAAAAAGTCCTATTTATACTAAACTAGTTACTAGGGTTTACAGAAGTAAGTAATTGATGCATAAATCCACTTTCGGGGCCCACTTGGTGTGTTCTTCGGCTGAGCTTGAATGTTACACGTGTAGAGGTCAATCTTGGAGTTGAACGCCAGTTTGTAACATATTTCTGGCGTTCAACTCTGGCTTGTGACGTGTTTCTGGCGTTTAACTCCAGACAGCAGCGTAGAACTGGCGTTCAACGCCCTTTTACGTCATCTAAACTCGGCCAAAGTATGAACTATTATATATTGCTGGAAAGCCCTGGATGTCTACTTTCCAATGCAATTGGAAGCGCGCCATGTTGAGTTCTGTAGCTCCAGAAAATCCACTTTGAGTGCAGGGAGGTCAGAATCCAACAGCATCAGCAGTCCTTCTTCAACCTCTGAATCTGATTTTGGCTCAAGTCCCTCAATTTCATCCAGAAAATACCTGAAATCATAGAAAAATACACAAACTCATAGTAAAGTCTAGAAATGTGAATTTAACATAAAAACTAATGAAAACATCCCTAAAAGTAACAAGATCCTACTAAAAACATACTAAAAACAATGCCAAAAAGCGTATAAATTATCCGCTAATCAATTCCTCTCAGAGGTGTACATGAACTGGTTATTTGCAACCATTTCAATGAGTTCCTGAGCTTCTGCCGGGGTTTTCAGATGAAGAAATCCTCCTGCAGAATGGTCCAATGACATTTTTGACAATTCAGACAGACCATCATAGAATATACATATGATGCTCCATTCTGGAAGCATGTCAGTAGGACACCTTTTGATCAATTGCTTATATCTTTCCCAAGCTTCATAGAGGGACTTACCTTCCTTCTGTCTGAAGGTTTGGATTTCCACTCTAAGCTTGCTCATCTTTTGAGGTGGAAAGAATTTGGCCAGGAAAGTACTGACCAGCTTTTCCCAAGAGTTCAAGCTTTCCTTAGGTTGTGAATCCAACCATATTCTAGCTCTGTCTCTTACAGCAAAAGGGAAAGGCATAAGCCTATAGAACTCGGGATCAACTCCATTGGTCTTGACAGTGTCATAGATTTGCAAGAATTCAACTAAGAACTGATGAGGATCTTCCAATGAAAGTCCATGAAACTTGCAATTTTGCTGCATCAGAGAAACTAATTGAGGCTTAAGCTCAAAGTTGTTTGCTCCAATAGCAGAAATTAAGATGCTTCTTCCACAGAAGTCAGAAGAAGGTGCAATGAAGTCACCAAGCATCTTCCTTGTATTGTTGGCATTGTTGTTATTTGGTTCGACCATGTCTCCTTCTTTTTCGAAAATTTATGTCAGGTCCTCTTCAGAGGGTTGTGCTTTAGCTTCTCTTAGTTTCCTCTTAAGAGTCCTTTCAGGTTCAAGATCAACTTCAATAAGAATGTCTTTGTCCTTGTTCCTGCTCATATGAAAAAGAAGAGAACATAAAAGAATAGGAATCCTCTATGTCACAGTATAGAGATTCCTTTATGTGAGTAGAAAAAGAGAAGAATAGAAGAAGGAAAAGAGAAAAATTCGAACACAGTGAAGAAGAGGGGGTTCGAATTTTGAGTGGAAGAGGAGTGTTAGTAGATAAATAAATAAATAGAAAGAGATGAGAGAGAGAGAATTTCAAATTTTAAAAAGAATAAAAGGAAAATATTTTTGTTTTTATTTTAATTATTAGTTAGAATTTGAAAATTAAAAAGAGAAATAAAATTGAAATTAAAATTTGAAACAATTAGTTAATTAAACAGAATTTTGAGAAAGTGGGTAAGAATTTTCGAAAATTAGAGACAGAAAATTAGTTAGGTGGTTTTGAAAAAGATATGATTGAAATAGAAAACTTTTAAAATCAAACCAAAAAGTCAAGTAGTTAATTGAAAAAGATTTGAAAATGAAATTTGAAAAGATAAGAAGTTAGAAAAGATTTTGAAACTGATTTTTGAAAAAGATACGATTGAAAATCATTTTGAAAAAGATTTGAAAAGGAAATTAAAAAGATTTGATTTTTGAAATTAAAGTTAATTACTTGATTAACAAAAAACTAAAAAGATATGATTCTAGAGTTTAAAGATTGAACCTTTCTTAATAGGAAAGTAACAAGTTAGAAATTTTTGAATCAAAATATTAAATGTTAGTGAGATTTTCGAAATATGAAGTAAGAATAAGAAAAAAGATTTTGAAAATCAATAAAAAAAATTTCGAAAAATATGTAAAAAATAAATGAAAAAGATTTGATTTTTGAAAAATATTTGAAAAGATAGAATTTTGAAATTGAAATTGATGAGTAAAATAAGGAAAGATATATTTTTGATTTTTGGATTTTTAGTAAAGAGAGAGAAAAACACCAAATTGAAACAAAACATAAAAATTATAAATCAAAACAACTAATGCATGCAAGAACACTTTGAATGTCAAGATGAACACCAAGAACACTTTGAATGTCAAGATGAACAACAAAACTTATTTTTGAAAATTTTTAAGAAAAGAAAAACATGCAAGACACCAAACTTAGAAATTTTCAAACTTTAGATACTAACAAATTGAAAATACATATGAAAAATAAGAAAAGACACAAAACATGAAAATGTAAAGATCAAACAAAGAAGATCATCAAGAACAACTTGAAGATCTTGAAGAACACCATGCCTGAGTTTTCAAAAATTTTCAGGAAATTAAAAGGATGCAATTGACACAAAACTTACAATTTGGCACTAGACTCAAACAAGAAACACAAAATTATTTTTTGGTTTTATGATTTTATTAACTTTTTTTTGTATTTTTCGAAAATTATTTGGAAAAAGAAAAATAAGGACTTCAAAATTTTTAATGAGAATTCCAGGAATCATGCAATGTTAGTCTAAAGCTCCAGTCCAGGAATTAGACATGGCTTACTAGCCAGCCAAGCTTTCTGTGAAAGCTCCGGTCCAAAACACTAGACATGGCCAATGGCTAGCCAAGCTTTAGCAGATCATTACATACAACAGCTAATTTGCTGAGAAAGACAAAGAAGCTCTTCTAAGGATAGTTGAAACCTCGGTCCAAAAGATTAGACATGGCTTAATAGCCAGCCAGGATTCAACATATCTCATGAAACTCTAGAAGTCATTCTTAAAAGTTCTGAAGAACATAGAATAATTTATTTTTTTGAATTTTTTTTTCGAAATTAAAAATAATAAAAACAAAAAGCTTAAAATTAAAATAAAATTACCTAATCTGAGCAACAAGATGAACCGTCAGTTGTCCAAACTCGAACAATCCCCGGCAATGGCGCCAAAAATTTGTTGCACGAAATTGTGATCTATAAAACGGCGCCAAAAACTTGGTACGCACGTTCATAATCTGAATTCTTTTTCACAACTCCGCATAACTAACCAGCAAGTGCACAGGGTCGTCCAAGTAATAAACCTTACATGAGTAAGGGTCGATCCCACGGAGATTGTCGGCTTGAAGCAAGCTATGGTCATCCTTGTAAATTATGACTCAGGGGATTCAAATGATTATGAAGTTTTGATAATTAAAATATAAATAAAATATAAAATAAGATAGAAGTACTTATGTAATTCACTGGTGAGAATTTCAGATAAGCGTATGGAGATGCTTTACTCCTTCTGAATCTTTGCTTTTCTACTGCCTTCATTCAATCATTCATACTCCTTTCCATGGCAAGCTTTATGTTGGGGGATCACCGTTGTCAATGGCTACCGTCCGTCCTCTCAGTAAAAATGATCCAAATGCGCTGTCACCGGACGGCTAATCATCTGTCGGTTCTCGATCATGTTGGAATAGGATCTATTGATCCTTTTGCGTCTGTCACTACACCCAACACTCGCGAGTTTGAAACTCGTCACAGTCATCCCTTCCCAGATCCTACTCGGAATATTGTAGACAAGGTTTAGACTTTCCGGATCTCAGGAATGGCTGCCAATAATTCTAGCCTATACCACGAAGACTCTGATCGTGAACCAAGAGGCTAAGAGATACACACTCAAGCTATTGCAGATAGAACGGAAGTGGTTGTCAGGCACGCGTTCATAGGTGAGAATGATGATGAGTGTCACAGATCATCACATTCATCAGGCTGAAGTGCGAGTGAATATCTTGGAATAAGAATAAGCTTGAATTGAATAGAAAAACAATAATACTTTGCATTAACTCATGAAGAACAGCAGAGCTCCACACCTTAATCTATGGGGTGTAGAAACTCCACTGTTGAAAATACATAAGTGATGAAGGTCCAGGCATGGCCGAATGGCCAGCCCCCTAAACGTGATCAAGAGATCAAAAGTGATACAAAGATAGTCTCCAAAATGATCAAAAGATGTGAAATAAATCACTAAAAGTAGTTTTTATACTAAACTAGTAACTAGGGTTTACAAAAATGAATAAATGATGTAGAAATCCACTTTCGGGGCCCACTTGGTGTTTACTTGGGCCGAGCATTGAGCTTTACACGTGTAGAGACTTCTCTTGGAGTTAAACGCCAGGTTGTAGCCTGTTTGTGGCGTTTAACTCTGGTTTGTAACCTGTTTCTGGCGTTTAACTTCAGATTAGGGCAGGAAGTTGGCATTTGAACGCCAGTTTGCATCGTCAAAACTTGGGCAAAGTATGGACTATTATATATTTCTGGAAAGCCCTGGATGTCTACTTTCCAACGAAATTGAGAGCGCACCAATTGAGTTTCTGTAGCTCCAGAAAATCCACTTCGAGTGCAGGGAGGTCAGAATCCAGCAGCATCTGCAGTCCTTTTTCAGCCTCTGAATCAGATTTTTGCTCAAGTCCCTCAATTTCAGTCAGAAAATACCTAAAATCACAGAAAAATACAAAACTCATAGTAAAGTCCAGAAATGTGAATTTTGCATAAAAAATAATAAAAATATAGTAAAAACTAACTAGATTATACTAAAAACTACCTAAAAACAATGCCAAAAAGTGTATAAATTATCCGCTCATCAGGCACGTATTCTACCTTTGGGGACCCGCAAAAGATCAACTTCTCCTCTGGGTCCTCCTCCATTGGGTCCTTCTCCTGGATAGGGCTGTTGGACTCCTCTTCCTCTGTCTCAGAATCCGATTCGAGGTTGATCACCTCGGTGATCGTTTCTTGGGTGTTGAAGTATTCGTATCAAGGAAGGTTATGACAGGCAGTTGGGGGTCTCCTCCTACGAAATCTCGACCTAAGTAGATGGTTTGGAGGACGGTAGTAGTGCTCATAACTACCCATGCGTGCTTTGAGGTATCATACTCAGAAGTCATCCTCGGGGGAATTGCGTCTTCTCTACCCACTGTGCCATGCTCCTTTGGAGATAGTCTGGGAAAGAAACAGGGATAAGAACTTAAAAGATCTCAGTAGGAGTGCTATTTAACACCTCCATATCTATCCCCAGCCCACTTTTGGGATTTTAAAAATTATATGGCATGTCATGTATTATGAACTTTTCTTGTAAAACGTAAAACATAATATGCGTAAAAGGAAAGCATGTAACGTTGATATAGGCAAGTCAAATAGAAAGGATAATAGTTATGAAAAATCAACATAATCGTAACTTAAGAAAATAACCTTAAAAATAATAATCACAATCAAACTTTCCTTTATACTTTTACTTTCTTAACTTGTAGTTTTTATGGAAGGTATTCAACTTAAACCGGTATAAAAGGTGGGAGTCCCCTTCTCTTACCGAAGGTTCTTATCCCAAACGTTTTTGGGATCACCTTCCCTTACCGAAGGATCATCTCGATCGATCACCTTCCCTTATTGAAGGATGATATCGATATCTTGTCTTTGGGGTCACCTTCTGATAAACCCCAATTTTGTGGTTTATCTTGTGCTTAATTTGGGAGATTTTATCACATTTTCCCACATTTATTCAATAAAATAGCATGGTTTTGCAATTCTCCCTTGATTTGTGCTTAAATATGAAAACATGCTTTTTAGGCCTTAAAATAGATAAATTCAATTCACTTTAATTCCATTCGATGCCTTGATGTGTTTGTTGAGTGACTTCAGGTTCATAGGACAAGTATTGGATGGAAGAAGTGAGGAGAAAAGCATGCGAAGTGGGAGAACTCATGAAGAAATGAACGAACCGTAAAGCTGTCAAGTCCGACCTCTTCGCACTCAATTGATCATAACTCGAGCTACAGAGGTCCAAATGAGGCGGTTCTTATTGCGTTGGAAAGCTAACATCCGGAGCTTTGAAATGATGTAAAATTTGCTATATGTTACTTCGCGTTCAGGGGCGCTCAAGCGCCATGTATGCGTGCGCACTGATGCTGCTCGTGGCCCACTAAAGTAAAATCGCCCCCGGCGATTTCTGAAGCACTTTGGGCCCAACCCAACTCATTTCTAATACTATTTCATACAGAATTCAAGCTTGGGCAAAGGGAGAGCAATTGTTTATAGCTTAACATCATGTAGTTTAGTTTCTAGAGAGAGAAGCTCCCTCTTCTCTCTAGAATTAGGATTCTTAGGGCAATTCCATCTTAGATCTAGGTTTAATTCATGCTTTGATTTACTCTTCCTTTTACAATACTTCTTCTTCTACCTTTCTCTTTTCTAGTTTTGCATTTAATTCATGTAATTTTCTACTTTTATGTTAATGCATTTTTGTTCTATTTTCAATTCAATGCAATTTATGATTCATGTTCCTTTTTTGTTGATTTGGTTTTGTTGTTGTTTGATTCCTTGCAATTGAGTAGTGTAGATTTACATTCCTTGTAATTTACTATGTTTTCCTTTTATGCCTTCCAAGTGTTTGATAAAATGCTTGGTTGGATTTTAGAGTAGATTTTAGTGCTCTTAGCTTAGGAAGGTAACTTAGGAACTCTTGAGTTACTAATGTCCAAGTGATTGACGATTGGGAGCCATTAACTCTAGATCTCATTAATTGATTTAGTGGAGAACTAGGACTTATGGACTTGTATTGACATAGCTCACTTGACTTTCCTTTACTATTGGTTAGAGGATGATTTAGTGGGGTTGATCCTTGCCAATTCTCATGTTGTGGTTAGTGATTAGGATAGAGATCCTTGACTACCAACCCTTGCCAAGGCCTTTCTAGTTGTTAGTTTAATTTCATTTTCATTTACTTTTCATGTTTCATATCCAAAAACCCCAAAACATACCCCATAACCAATAACAAGGCACTTTGTTGCAATTCCTAAGGAGAACGACCTAAGGTTTAAATACTTCGGTTTATAAAGTTTAGGGGTTTGTACTTGTGACAAACAAATTTTTGTATGAAAGGACTATTGTTTGGTTTAGAAACCATACTTTACAACGAAAATTCATTGGTGGAATTCTAGACCATACAAAAGTTCGTTCATCACCTTCTCGTACCGAAGGATCATTCTCTCAGTTCAATTTACAATCAAGGTTAGTTAGGCATTCGCATGAAGGGAGTTATGTCAACAAAGATATATTATTATATAAAATTGATGGGAGTCTCCTTCCCTTACCGAAGGTTCCCAAAAGTTTGTCGATCACTTTCCCTTACTGAAGGATCATCTCGATTCAATCACCTTCCCTTACTGAAGGATCATCTCGATTATCTTGTCTTTGGGGTCACCTTCCTTTACCGAAAGATCATTGCCTCAGTTCAATTTACAGACAATGTTATTTAGACATACATAAGAAAAAGATCATTCAAGAAGATATTATGATATAAGAACATGTAAAGTAATAATACCATGATGATGACAATGGTACAAGATAGGCATGTACTCCCTAATCAAATAGATATTAAAAACATAATGGCATAAATTAAAGGATCACGTTAATGCACATAATGAAAGTAGGGCATAATTAAACAAAATTTATAAAAAGGCATGTACTCTTGACTCAAAGGGATATGAATAACAAAATGGCATAAATTAAAGGATAATATTAATGCATAATGAAATTAGGGCAGAATAAATAATCAAACAAAGTTTATAAAGAGGCATGTACTCTCGAATCAAAGGGATATGAATAACATAATGACATAAATTAAAGTATCATACTTTTAATGCACACAATGAAAATAGGGCAGATTAAATAATTGAACAAAGTTTATAAAAAGACATGTACTCTTAGCTTGAAAGGCTTGTAAGATAGTAGTAACAATTATATGAATAACATTCATCATGAAATACAGAAACTACGCATGTATTCTTGATAAAAAAAAGTTTAAACAATAATAAGTTTGTGTATAGGAGAAACTTTGATGACAAACATGATGTATGTGTGTAAAGGAAAGAAAAAGGAGAACGATGCCATAAGACACACAACCATGATAACATGATAAGAACAACATAGATGGTAAATAATAATAAAGTGGAGCATAACGCATGTCAAACATAAAAGTAACAAAAACATAATTCCCTACTTTTTTTCTGATGCTTCTTTATTGACTATGAGGTAAACTCTTGGGTTTGTACATAGAATATTTTTGTAGGAAGAGAAGGGAGAGGTTTGATGTTTGAGAGGGGTGATCTTCTACCTATCGGTGTACCCCTTTTTATATACTTTTGGTAGTAGGTGTGATTGGGGTATTTTTAAATTCAAAAGAAGGGTGGTTGTTAGATTCCTATCTGTAATTTAAAATTCTAAGTCTATCTCCTAACTGATTTTTAAATTTCAAAAAATCAAATTTTGATACTTCATCCATTTTCACTTTTCATCTGGATTAGCCTTTTACATGGTGGAAAACTTGCAAACTCTCTCGAATTTCTCCGTGTATTCCGTAATACTCATCCTATCTTGTCTCAGCTGCAGAAACTCCATCTCCTTAGACTCCCGAATAGAGAGGGGAAAGTACTTCTTATAGAAATCTTCTTTAAAGGTGGCTCAGCTGATATCTATTCCAGCATCTTCCAACAATCGTTATGCTCCATCCTACCAGAATTTGGCATTAGCTTTGAGCATGAAGGTAGCATAACTTACTTTTTCCACCTTGGTGCATGGAAAAATTGTAAACACTTTTTCTATTTTCGTCACACATTATTCTGCCACCTCAGGGTCGAGGACTCCACAGAACTCAGGTGCTACCAATTTTCTTGAAGTCATCAAAGGTTATACAGGCTTGTCCTACATAATAATTGGTGAAATTCGGAATTCCCATTTGCATTAGATAGTTGTTGGACCATCAGAGTGGTGGCTTTGCTTTGCTCTTTCATCGCCCTTAACATATCCTTCATGTATCTTGCTAGATTTGAGGAGCTTGAGCTTGAGCCACGTGGGTATCCACGACTTGCCATAATTGTCCTGTTTGTGGATAGCCATAGGAAAAAATCTTATTAGACATACACCCTATATTAGGGTTTTAGGATCGACTTTGCTCTGATACCAATAATGTAACACCCTAAGCTAAATCGTATCTTTGAAGACATTTAGATAGGGTGTCACTCTCTTGGAAAGAAAATTAACTCAATCGTTATGAAAGAAAGAATGGAAATATGCATGAAGTTTTAGGGAAAATCGATAAACGATCTAAAAGATGGAATTGCATACACACAAGCAAGTTTGACAAATAAAATAACAACCAGATCTAAATTGGCTTTTTTTACTCCACTCTAATAAAATAAACATAGAATGAAAATGATTATGAATTCACTATGGTATATACATATACCGTTATATAAATATAACTTTAAAATTCCTAAAAATAACTATGACAAAAGACCTGACGCATCTGAACTAATCTCGTCGAAGAAACCCTCATCCTTATATCATACCTTATCTTTTGTCAGGATCTTTCAGCCTCCCATGAATTGGGGTACCAGCAATCCTCTTTCAACACTTTTTTGCAAGGTGAACATCCTGTTCTACTGTGTGGGGGTGAACTAAGATGATGAAGTGGGAGAACAGAACACGTATTCCACCTTTGGACTCCGCGAAAGGTTAACTTCTCCTCTAGGTCCTCCTCCATTGAGTTCTTCTCCTGGGTAGGGTTGTTGGACTCTTTTTCCTCTGTCTTAGAATCCGATTCGAGGGAGACCATCTTGGGTGACCATTTCTTGGGTGCTAAAGTATTCGTATTAAGGAAAGTTATGACAGGCAGTTGGGGGTCTCCTGCTACAAAATCTGGACCTAAGTAGATGGTTTTCAGCACGGTAGTAGTAGTTGTAACTACCCATGCGTGCTTTGAGGGATCATACTTAGAAGTCACCCTCGGGGCCACTGCATCTTCTCTACCCGCTGTGCCATGCTGCTCTGGAGATAGTCTGGGAAAGAAAGAGGGTTGAGAATTTAAAAGAGAAGTAGGAGTGCTATGTAACACCTACATATCTATCCCCATCCCACTTATGGAGTTTTAAAAATTATATGGCATGGCATGTATTATGAACTTTTCTTATAAAATGTAAAACATAATATGCATAAAAGGAAAGCATGTAACATTAATATAGGCAAGTCAAATAGAAAGGATAATACTTACGAAAGATCAACATAATCATAATTTAAGAAAATAACCTTAAAAATAATAATCACAATCAAACTTTCCTTTCTACTTTTACTTTCTTAACTTATAGCTTTTATGGAAGGTATTTAGCTTAATCCAGTATAAAAGGTGGGAGTCTCCTTCCCTTACCGAAGGTTCTTATCCCAAACGTTTTGGTGATCACCTTCCCTTATCGAAGGATCATATCGATATCTTGTCTTTGGGGTTACCTTCCCGTACCAAAGGATCATTCCATCAGTTCAATTTATAATCAAGGTTTTTTAGACATACACAAGAAGGGAGTTATGTCAACAAAGATATATTACTATATAAAATTGATGGGAGTCCCCTTCCCTTACCGAAGATTCCCAAAAGTTTGTCGATCACCTTCCTTTACTGAAGGATCATCTCGATTCGATCTCCTTCCCTTACCGAAGGATCATCTCGATTATCTTGCCTTTGGGGTTACCTTCCCTTATCAAAGGATCATTTTCTTAGTTCAATTTACAGAGAATGTTATTTAGACATACAAAAGAAAAGAATCTTTCTGGAAGATATAATCATAAAGAACATGTAAAGTAATAATACCATAATGATGTCAATGGTACAAGATAGGCATGTACTCCCTAATCAAACAGATACTAAAAGCGTGGCCTAAGGTTCTAAAGTGTGCTCAATCTTCAAAGCATGCCCAAAATTCCTCTTTTTTTTCTTTTTAGCTTATTTTGTGCTTTTTTTGCTTCTTTTTCCACTTATTTCCTACAAAATTTATAAAATCAAAAGATCAAGAAAATATACTATTTAAGCACAAAAATACCCAACATTTAAGCATTAATCATTAATTTCTTGTATGAAAAAGCATAGAAAAACATGACATGATGACATGTCATCAGTATGCCACGCTTTAATGTCATGGGTCATGCTTTTCAAAGCGTGGCCTAAGGTCCAAAGCGTGTTCAAACTTCAAAGTGTTCCCAAATACATCAACGTCTCACCAAAATCACAAAATCTTGCATCATTTATAAAATCAATTAATTCTAGCATAAAACCTGTGATTTTGTGTAAAATAAATGATGTTTGATTGATTCAAAATAATCATGAAAATCCACTCCAATTACTTACTTATGGTGCAAGAAAGTGCATAAAACCTAATGAAACTAATGAAAAATGCTTGTAAAAATAGCATAAGATGACTTGTCACCACTCCTCCATTGGGTCTTTCTCCTAGCTAGGGCTGCTGTACTCCTCTTCCTCTGTCCTAGAATCTGATTCGAGGTAGACCACCTCGGGTGACCGTTTCTTAGGTGCTGAAGTATTCGTATCTAGGAAGGTTATGATAGGCAGTTAGGGGTCTCCTCCTACGAAATCTCGACCTAAGTAGATGGTTTAGAGCACGGTAGTAGTGGTTGTAACTACCCAAGCATGCTTTGATGGATCATACGCGTTGTGCCATGCTCCTCTGGAGAAATATGGGAAAGAAAGAGGGGTGAGAACTTAAAAGATGTCAGTAGGAGTGCTATGTAACACCTCCATATCTATCCCTAGCCATTTATGGGATTTTAAAAGTTATATGGTATGGCATGTATTATGAACTTTTCTTGTAAAACGTAAAAGTCTTTGGGGTTCACCTTCTGATGTGGAGTAATCATCGGTCTAGAATTTATGAATGAAAATTTTGTTGCAAGTATAATTCTAAACTGACAACAAACTCCTCAATCAAAGTTTAATTTGGTTATCACAAGTTCAACCCAATAAAAATATCCGAGAGTATTACTCTCGGATCGTCCTCAAGAGAATGCGCAAATGTGTGAATTGAAGCTAGTTTGAATTTTGGGGTTGAAAAGCATAAGCAAGAAATTAAACTAATAAACTTAACATGCAAGAAACTTAAAATGGCAAGAAACTAAGTCTAAACATGTAAGCAATATCTAAGTGAATCCCAATTTAACAAGATAAGCTATGAATCTAATTCTAGTTTAGAACTAATTAAACTACTAAAAGCAAGTAAAGCAAGAATTAAGAAATTGAGGTTTTTGGTGTTTTAATTAAGTGTGAGGGAACTCTTGGCTAGATGTGAGAGTTGAGATCACTACCCATGTCTAACAAGCATATATTGACAATTAAGAGGAACCAAACCCATTAAGTCTACCTCTATTCTTGAAGTAAGTCAAATAGGTTTAATCAATATCAACCATAAGTTCCAACCTAGCTACTAATTAACTTAGTAGTAGGTTAGTGTTAATGGATATCAATTTGATCAACAAGGGGCCCCAATTCATCAATTCAATTAGACCCAATGACTCAAGGTCACTCAATCTTATTCACCTAGGCCAAGAGTAAAGAAAACTACTCCATAACTAGTGAAAATATTTTGTCAAACACTTGGTGGGCACTAGTTGAAAACGTAGGGAAATTACAAAATCAACTAGAAATTAATGCTACCAACTAACAACATTCAATAATATCAACTCAACTACAATCATAAAACATAGAAAACATCAATGCATTAAAGTGAATTCAAATTTGACAAGGTTCACAAAAATGAGGAATAAAAGAGACTAAGGAGAAGAGAAGAACATAACACTAGCAAAAGAACTAAGGAGTATTATAACTAAAGAAATTAAAATTAAGACAATAGAAGTAGAATTAACAAGTTCCAATTCAGAAATTCAAACAAGAGATGATCAAAATAAACTAAACCCTATAGAGAAGTGAGAGTTTCTTCCTCTAGAAAAACATAAACATAAAACTATGTCAAAACTCTCCCACCCTGTTGTGAATGTTGTGTCTCCTATATTGGTTGATCCCCCATCCTCTTCTCTTCAGTTGGCACCAGATTGGGCTTGGAAAGGGGTCCAAAACCCCCTAAAATCGCGAGTCACGTACTCTCATTAATGAGGCACATTTTTATCAGCTCACGTACGCGGCCAGAATGCTCACGTACGCGAGAACGCTCGAACAAGGTCGCGTACGCAGCCAGAATGCTTGCGTACACGAAGGTGCATCACTTGGTTGCATATGCAGCCAGAATGCTTGCGTACGCGAGATAACAGAAGTCGGAAGCTCCAATTTTCTTCATGATTCTTCATCCTAGAATGCTCTCTTTTCACTTTCCATACCATTTTTGACTTGTATAACCTAAAATACTTGAACACACACATCAAAGCTCCAATGGAATGAAATAGTGAAATAAAATCAACCTATTTAAGCATAAAAAAGCATACTTTTTTTATCATTCAATCTCAATTATAAAGGAATCACAAAAACATGACAATTCAAGGAATAAGTGTGTGAATAGTTGATAAAACTACCTAAATTAGCATTAGATAAACCACACTTGAAGTTAAAGAGAAGTGAGAACGGAAAATCAACCTTTTATTCAATGCAACTATCTATATGCAATCTATCTATATGTATGTAACTATTCCAAATAAATCATTTTTCAAGAAAGCTTCTATATACAATCAAGGTCTAAGACAATCATAACCAAATCACATTCATAATTAAATTGAGTCATATAAAAGAATTTAACCAAACTTGCAAGATAAGCAATAATCATAGGTGAAAATATGGAATTGAGTAATTGAACTCTCACTAGACGTGTATATGCACTCTAATTGCTAAAGTGTATAAAGGGGCAACTCGTCTCTCCTCTAATAAGGCTTTCTAAAATTTGTTCTTCATCTAACAATCAACAATTATTTCATGC
Source organism: Arachis hypogaea (assembly GCF_003086295.3). NCBI lineage: Eukaryota > Viridiplantae > Streptophyta > Magnoliopsida > Fabales > Fabaceae > Arachis > Arachis hypogaea. The sequence continues at coordinate 96,925,409 of NC_092055.1, read as the reverse complement.
ATGCATACACTCATCATGAGGTCTTTCTAAGGGTTGTAACGGGGTTAGGGTTAAGGTGGGAATGTATATGGCCAGATGAGCTAAGATTTGAACCTTTTGATTGACTTAAGCTCTCACAAAACTCATATACAAAACATACAATGTCAAAACAATTCACCCCTTTATCCTTTCCTCTTCTTATACTATCATGCATTCCTTCTAATTTAAGTTTTCATATGCACTACTATTATTAATTTCTTTGTTAGGGTTCTTTGTCCCCTTTTTGTGTTATTGTTATAATTTTTTTTAAGAATATATATAAATATATATAGATCAAGAGCTAATGAATATGAGTCAATCCTAGGAAAGCATGACTTATACCCAATTCCAAGAGTTTTACTATGAGAAATCAAAAACCAGTTCTATCTACCAATATGCTTAACTTCCCACATTTTATCTATTACACAACTTCACCAACTTAAATCAATCAAAGATCCAAATTAGGTGCATAAATAATGGTTTTTCACTTAAGGTTGGTAATGTGCTAAATTAAGAATCAAAAGGGATCATTAAGGCTCAAATTGGTTAGCAAAGGTAGAGAAGAAAGTTGGCTATTTGGGTAAGTGGGTTAATTGAAAAGAGGGCATCAATCATATAAAATCATGTACACATGAAATAATGGACATAAAGAATTGAACAAATTAAAGATCACAATCATAGAGAGGAAAATACACAAGAAATAAACTAGTGATTGTATAACGCAATCGCATGCAATAAGGCTCAAGACTCACAAGTTGTATGTTCTTTAACTCAAAAACCATATTCCACAATGAAAAAATCATGCAAGTTTTGATGCAAAAAAAAAAATTTCAACTCAAATCAATTTGAATTTTTATACTCTATATAAAAGGTAAGCTTCTTGAAAATTTCATTAAATTGACTAATATTTATTCTATATATGTAAATAATATGATTGGATGGAAAAGGTCAAAAATCCTAAGATTAACTCCTAGTTTCAATCAAACCAAAATAGCAAGTATATAGGAAATCAAACTTAGGTGCGATCATCACATCATCCCAAATCACAATCATAACTAAAAAGTTAAAAAGGAAGACTAAAAACATGCATTACTACAATAGTGCTAGGTTATATACAAGCAAAATTAAAATGTGCAATAAACTAAATAAAAAGTAAAACTAAGTAAAAATGTTTCAAAAGGTATAAAATATATACAAAGCAACAAAAAGCATAAAACTAAAAACTAAACTATTAGTGTTCAAAAATGAAATTTCACCCAAAATATACTTGCTCAAGATGGACAACCTCCCGACACTTAAAATGTAGCATCGTCCTCGGTGCTCAGGTGGAAGCTTCGTGAGAGGGGGAAGGTTGGTGATCAATGGTCATATGAACTGGCGGATAGACCTCAACGCCCTGTGCTCCCTGAGGTGAGGATGCTGGCTGATCATCTGGTGGCTGGGCCGGTGGCTGGAGATACCTCAACACCAATGGCTCCAGCTTTAGCCTCGTGCTCAGTTGGCGGAGATACCTCAACACCCTCACCTTGAGTTGCATCCTCTACTTTTGATTGTTCCTCAGCTGTTTCCATTTCATCTTTCATCGGGTCCCAATCCCTATTCTGCTGCTTTGTATTCTTGTAGCTCCTATCTATGTGGCGCTCCAATCACTCTAAACACTCCAGGATGTTGATGCTGCTGGCATCGAGGTAGGGGGCTGTGGTGCTGCTGTAGAAGGCTGTGCTATTGTTGAAGAAGTCTGTCCCTCAGCTGTTGTGCTCTCATGCTTCTGTTTCTTACCACTTTCCATTTCGTCCTTGAGCCACTTCCCAAAAGGAATCTTTTTCTCCTTACCGGAAATCTCAGGGACATAATCTTCTTCCTCCCATTCCACTCCTTCTTTCCTGGCCATCTTAGCAATAAGGTAGGGAAATGTCGCCTTCTTCCTCCCAACATAATACACTCTATACATAGACTCTCAGACGATCTGTGGTAGGAAGACTGACTTACCTTCTAAAACAGTCCAAATCAGAATAGCCAATTCAACTGGAATAGAAGTCTCATGTGAGCTCGGCATAACATAATTTCCTAAGATCTACTGCCACATCCAAGCTTTATGGACCAGCTGCTTAACTGCGATACCCACAGGCCTGTTGTCAGTGCCTAACTTCCATTCACTATCAGGAACAACGATCTTTTTCAGTATTTTATCCCAATCCAATCATTTGCATGATTTATCTTCAATTGCTTTAGCATAGGCACACTTCTGTTTTAGTTTTGGAGGGATTTGAATGATCTCAGCAATGGCAGCCTCAGTGATTGGAACTTGCTTGCCTCTCATAAACACAGTCTTTAAAGTAGGAGTGTAGAAGTTGGCAAAGAATTCGATTGCCCAGTCCTGACTGTACTTTTTCAACTCCATGTCAATAAAATTCCATCCCCGACTTTCAATGTTGTCGTTCACCATTCGGCGCAAGTCGATGGAATTTTATCCCACTTGATGACTCTTTCAAAGTAGAGTTTTTTCTTCTTGAAGAAAGTGACGTATTGCTTCTCAGAATATAGGTTTGGGAACCTTTTGGTATATTTGCTAGAACTCCCATATTGGGATCCGAGAGAAGAACATCACTTCCTTGAACCGGTTGCTTCCATTTTCCAGCTGTCCACGTTCCTTTTTCTGGTTGCTTGCCTTTTCCAGTTGTTATCATTCTGAAACAGAGCAAACACAGTTTATAAGAAATGTATCAAAAGTAATAGCTCACAGGCAACAGTGTGTGAGTTATGAAAAATCTAGAAGAAACAATTCACATTCGTATACTATAAGCTTTCACAGCTAAACAATTAATAATGAAGTAGGTAGTATAAAGCCTACACAAAATAGAACAGAACAATGCTGATTGACTTAGGTTGTGCAATCATGACAACATACATGTATATTAAAAACATATTGGGAGAAATATATGCATATTGACATGAAAATCAAATTGCAGGCCTTAAGTTAAAAATTGAATATACATGTGGCCATTCATGTAATTCATATTGAAATAAAAGGCTCAATCTAAGAAGCATGCATCAATCACCAAAACAGATCAGAGCAAAAGTTGGCATATGGGATTCAGTTCAACAGAATTGTCACAATGAAGGACAAAAGAAAACAGCACAAAAGTGAACGTCACGTCATTATTATGAGGAATTCAAACCTCTTCTAGCAAGAAATGGCAATCATTAAAGAGACATCAGCTGCTTAGTTGGTTAATTGAGTTTGATGACATTTAGAACAAGTCAAGAAATTCACCAACTCAATGAACTAATAAGAGGTAAAATGATGCCCATATTGTTGAGAAAATTTGGCAGCATTACGGTAGTAAATTGCTACGTTCCCATATTTTAATCAATTAATTCAAGTTTCATATGAATATATTGACACTAAACACACAAAAACCACATGTGAATTCATATGAAATAAACAAGTAAGCCAACATACAGCACAAAAGAAGCAGTTAAGCTTAACCAATTAAGCAAAATAACAAGGAGCAAGTAATGGCCTAAAATACAGCACCAAAACAGTAATAATGAACAAAGGTAATGGACTCAGGCAGCATTCTATTCATTGAGTTCAATAGCCATTCCAGAAGCTACATGAGTTCAAACAAATAAGTATAATTAAATCCAATAATGAAGTGCAAATTGAAATAGGAACTCAGCACACTCAGCAAGGATATAGCAGCAATCAGAATTATGCACTAGCATCAAACAAATCAAATAAGCACATGGGCAAATCAATGAAACCAGCAATATTTCCAAGTAGCAAGGTAAACCTAAATCCACTATTCACGCCAGATTCTCTAACCACCTAATCAACTAAGCATGCATGAACTAACTAAACTAAATTAAGCAAAATTAACTGCAAACATTAATAAACCAAACGAAATAAAATAGGGGAAAGATAAAAACCTGGGAAGCAGAGACAGGAAAAAAAAGATGGTGGCTGAGTGGTTGGTGATGCTGGTTAAGTGGCGGTACTATGGTGGCAATGGAGTTGCTGAGAGAGGTTGCGGTTGGATTGTAGCTACGAACAGGGGAGAGAAAGAGAAAATGGAAGGGTAGAAGAAGAAGGAGAAGAAAAGAGAATAATAGAAAAAAAGAAGAAGAAGACACACCGGTGGCGATGGTGACCGACGATGGCAGTGTTGGAAGGAGAAAGAGGTTGAGGAAGATGAAGGGTGAAGAAGAAGAAGAGAGATGTTATGTGCGACGGGGATTAGGGCTCGAACCTCCCCACACTTTTGATTAAAATTCCATTTCGAAATATATTTGTTTTTTATATGTTCACGTGCGCAAGGGGTTGCGCGCGACGTGGCCAAGTGCTACCTCCTATCCATCTCGCGTACGCAAAAGAGGGGTTGCGCACACAACTTAGCAAGAATTGGGAGGCTGCGAGCATGAAGAGTGGCACGCGACGCAGCCGAAGCTCACTGCCTCAGCAACTCACGTACACGAGATAATGTTGGCATACGTGAACAAGACATGCTAAGGGAGGTTGCGTACGCGAAGAAAAACATGCAACGCAACCAAGGCACACTGTTTGGGTGACTCGCGTACACTAGTCAGGGTTACGCACACAAGGATTCGTAATTCCTCAAGGCTGCATATGCAAAGAGTGACACGCGATGCAGCCAAAGCTAACTATTTGGGTTCGTCACGTACGCAAGCAGTGGCTACATACACGACCAAGGCTGTAAACAGAGTTTGCGTACGCGAAGAGAAATTCGAGTACGTGAGGAAAGCTGAACACTAAGTTGAAATTTGCTTGAAACAACTACCTAAGGCTACAATATTCACATCTTAAGAGTCCAAACTTTCAAAAAACACCTAAAACTAACAAACTAGATAAATTCAAAGGAAGAATTCAAAGATCATAGCATAGTAGGGTGTTTTCCACCTAGCACTTTTCTTTAACGTCTTTAAGTTGGATAGTCATGAGCTCAAGATTCTTCACCTCCGGGTGCTTCCTTAAGAAGGAACACCTCCAATTCCTTTGGTGCCTTATAACCATGATACTTCTTTACTCTCTGGCCATTCACTTTGAATGTTGCTCCACTTTGAGGATGGAAAAGCTCAACCACTCTGTAGGGCTTTACTTCTTTCACTTTTAAAGGGCCATCCCACCTTGAGCGAATCTTGCCCGGCATGAACCTAAGTCTTGAATTGTATAGAAAAACTTCATCACCCGCTTGGAAATCTTTCTGGCGGATATGGTGATCGTCAAATGCCTTAGTCTTCTCCTTATAGATACTTCCATTCTCATAGGCCTCCATCCTAAGACATTCAAGTTATTCTAATTGCAACTTCCTTGCTATGCTTGCCTTGGTGAAGTCCATGTTACATTGCTTGACCGCCCAATATGCCTTATCTTCAATTTCAACCGGGAGGTGACACGTCTTCCCATAGACAATCCAAAAGGGGCTCATCCATAACGGAGTCTTGTATACAGTCCTATATGCCCACAAGGCGTCACCCAACCGAGAACTCCAATATTTTCTTTGTGGGTTTACCACCTTTTCCAAAATCATTTTTATCTCTCGGTTGGATACCTCTGCTTGGCCATTAGTTTGAGAGTGGTAAGCAGTTGCACCCTTGTGTACTACACCATACCGTTTAAGTAATGCTTCCATCTTCCTATTGCAAAAGTGAGTACCTTGGTCGCTCACGATGGCTCGTGGCGACCCATAACGGCACACAATATTGTTTATTATGAAAGAGACCACAATGTTAGTGTCATCAAAGCGGGTATGAATCGCTTCCACCCACTTCGATACATAATCCACCGCCAATAGAATGCAAAGATACCAACAAGAATTAGGAAATGATCCCATAAAATCTATGCCCCATACATAAAAAATTTCACAAAAAAGCATGGGTTGTTGGGGCATTTCATCTTTTTGGGATCCATTTCCTGATTTCTGACATTGGTAACATAAGAGACAATATTGGTATGCATCTCTAAATAGTGTCGTCCACCAGAATTCACAATCTAACACCTTTTTAGCAGTCTGTTGGGGGCCAAAGTGACCATCACACTCGGATGAATGACAAAATTCAAGAATAGATTGGAATTCTGACTCCGGAACACACCTACAAATCACTTGGTCCGCCCTACGTCTCCATAAGTGAGGGTCATCCCAAATATAATATTTGGAATCACTCCTCAACTTGTCTCTTTGTTGTTTTGAAAAATTAGGAGGAAAGATTTTGGCAACCAAGTAATTTGCCATAGGCGCAAAGCAAGGAATGCTAGTAGAGATAGCATGCAAACCATCTAACAGAAATGAATCATCAATCGGGAATGGGTCATATTTAATGTTTTCAAGGCGGCTTAAATGGTCCACAACCAAGTTTTGAGACCCACTTCGATCTTTAATCTCAACATCAAATTCTTGCAAGAGCAAGATCCAATGGATGAGCCTAGGTTTAGATTCATTTTTCGTTAGCAAGTATTTCAAGGCCGCATGATCCGTATACACCACTATCGTTGAGCCGAGCAAATATGATCTAAATTTTTCTAATGCATGAACAACTGCTAGGAGCTCTTCTCAGTAGTGGTATGAATAGATTGCACTGCATCTACTGTTAAAGAAGAATAAGCAACAATGTAAGGAAGTTTACCCTTGCGCTGTGCAAGCGCGGCACCCACAGCATGATTAGAGGCATCGTATATAATCTCAAAAGGTTGTGTCCAATCAGGTCCTCTTACAATGGGGGCTATGGTAAGGGCTTCCTTTAGCTTTTCAAACACCTCTTTACAAGCATCAGTAAACTCAAACTCGACATCTCTCTGTAGCAAATCGGAGAGAGGCAAGGCTATCTTGCTAAAATCTTTAATGAAGTGCCTGTAAAAACCTGCATGTCCCAGAAAAGAGCAGACTTCTCACAGAAGAGGGGTAAGGCAGACTAGCAATAATATCAACTTTAGCTGGGTCAACTGAAATACCTTTATCATAAATAACATGTCCTAACACTATGTCTTTTCTTACCATAAAGTGACACTTTTCAAAATTAAGGACAACGTTAGTGTTAACACAGCGTTCTAAGACCCTAGCTAAGTTATCTAAACAACAATCAAAGGAAGTTCCTTATATATTGAAATCATCCATAAATACTTCCAAACAACTTTCCATGAGATCGGAAAAGACACTAGTCATGCAACGCTAAAAAGTAGCAAGTGCATTGCATAAAAACCAAATGGCATCCTTTTGTAAGCAAAGGTGCCAAAAGAAAAAGTGAAAGTGGTCTTTTCCTGATCCTCAGGAGTAATGTGTATTTGAAAGTAGCCAGTGAACCTATCAAAGAAGCAATAAAGAGATTTATCGGACAAGCGGTCCAACATTTTGTCAATGAATGGAAAGGGATAGTGGTCCTTCTTTGTTGCGGCATTTAGCTTCTTATAGTCAATGCAAACCCGCCAAGAATTTTGTACCCTTGTTGTGACCATCTCACCATCTTCTTTCTTGATAGTGGTGATTCCTGACTTCTTTGAGACAACTTGAACCGGACTCACCTACTCACTATCGGAAATCGGATAAATGATGTCCGCATCAAGAAACCTTGTGATTTCCTTCTTTACAACATCAAGAATGGTGGGATTGAGCCTTCTCTGTGGTTGTCTTACTGGCCGAATTCCATCTTCAAGGAAGATGCGGTGCATGCAAGTACGTGTGTCAATTCCCACAATGTCGGATAGGCTCCAACCAATTGCCTTCCTATGCCTCTGTAGGACCTCAAGGAGCTTCTCTTCCTCTTGGGTTGAGAGCTCACTAGCAATGATTACCAAAAATCTTTGATTGTCCTCAAGAAATGCATATTTCAAGTGAGAGGGCAAAGGCTTCAATTCAGTGCTCACTTTAAGTTGTGGCTCCTTTTCACCATGATCAGCGAGCTCATCCTCATCGGCTTTCTCATGTTTATCCTTCCCTTGAATCACGGGAAAATAAACATTTCTATAGCCTTCTTTTTGAACTTCTGCCACTACTTCATCAATGATATCACACTGGAGAATGGAGTGCATCTTTGATAGATGTTTCATTGCTTCCTCCAAGTTGAATTTGATGGTTTTGTCACCTACCTCAAAAGAGTATGTGCCGGTGAAGGCATCCAATTTGAATTTAGGGGTTTTTAGGAAAGGTCTACCAAGCAATACGGATAAAGAATTTCCACTTTCCGTCGGAAGAATTTCAAGGATGTAAAAATCAACCGAAAACACTAAATCCTTGATTGTCACAAGTACATCATCCGCTATTCCAACTGCGGTGATAACACTTTTGTCGGCTAAAGTAAATTTAGCGACCAACCTCTTCAAAGGTGATAAGTTCAATCTTGCAAACACAGAGAGCGGCATGATGCTCACACATGCGCCTAAATCACACATGCAATTATAAAAGGCAACACCACTAATCCAACAAGACACCAAACACGGCCCAAGGTCACTACATTTCTCCAAAATGGAGTTCATCAATGAGTAAATAGAACTACCCAAAGACAAAGTTTCAAGTTCACCAATCCTATCCTTATGTGTGCACAAATCTTTCAAGAACTTAGCATATTTAGGAATATGTTGAATGATATCAAGAAGTGCAATGGTTACCTCAACCTTCTTGAAGACTTGCAACATATTGAGGTCAAATTTCGGAGCCTTCTTAGCTTTCTTTTCCATAGAAGGAAAGGGAATGGGGATGGACTCATCCATCACAGCCTTCCTCTTAGGTTCGTTGGTGCCTATTTCATCTTCCTCTTACTTTGTTTCTTCCTCATAATCCTTATTTTGGGCTTCAACAACCACTTCCTCCTCGTGGATATCCTCCATGGTCTTAGGAGTCACTTTCTCCAATATAGTCCCGAACCTTAGGGTGATGGCATTAAGGCCACCTTTTGGCCACCTTTTGACATTGTTGGTTGGAGGAGGTAAGGACAATCTAAAGAGCATCTCAGCTATAGAGGACATTTGGGTGTTGAGACTCCCAAATTGATTCCTAGTGTTCTTTTCATTTTTCTCTATCATAGCCCAAAGCCTCTCTTATTCTTGGTAGATTGAACGAAAAGCATCCTTATTTTGGGTTGTGGAAGAGGAAGAAGGTTGATTGGTAGGGGCTTGTTGTCTTTGGTGGGGTAGTTGGTTTGGTTGTGTTGTGAGTGTTGGTATGGTTGATTGTGGTGATTTTGGTTGCCTTGATAGGAATTGTTGTGGAACGGTGGTTGAGAAGAATGTTGGTAATTGTTTTGGTATTGAGAAAAAGGGTTGCCTTGATTCCACATTTGATTGCGGTTGTTTCCTTGAGAGTTATCCCTCCACCCTTGATTATAAGTATTTCCATGAGAGTAATTACCTTGACTTTGAGGGTGGTAGGAAGAATGGTTTCTGTAATTGTTGGTTACAACAAGAGTGTAGTCCTTTTAGACTTGAGGACATTGGTCGGTGTAGTGTGAAGTCCAAGAGCACACACCACACACTCTTGGAGGTCCCTCAATTTGAAGATGCTTTTTGTCCTTGATGAATTTCCTTAAGAAGGTTGGTCATCTCCCTAAGCACTTTAGTCAAGGCCGAATCGGTAGAAAATGCTTCCGTCAAACTCTTGCGAGGATTGTTCCTCACCCATGCATGTTGGGTAGCTTCGGCGACATCATTGATCAAGCTCCATGCTTCCTCTGCCGTCTTATTCTTAGAAAGAGAACCTCCACTAGATGCATTAAGAAATCTCCTATCTGGTGCATAAAGACCTTCAGTGAAATAGCTAATGAGCAAATGAGTATCTAATCCATGATGTGAACAAGACTCCAACAACCTCTTGCATCTTGTCTAGTACTCAGAAAGGATCTCTTGGTCCCTTTGCATAATACCAAAAATTTCTTTCCTGGTGTAATCAGTCTTTTCTGGAGGGAAGAATTTATCCAAGAATTCTCTTCTCAATGAATCCCATTCAGTTACTACTTCATCAGTCTGAGAATAAAACCACTTCTTTACTTGCCACTCAATAGAGATGGGGAAGGCAAAGACCATAATCGCAATTTCATCGGCACCATGCCTCCTAGCCGTAGAGCAAGCCACTTGGAAATCCCTCAAGTGTCTAATAGGATCTTGGCCAGGTAACCCATGGTACTTAGGCAACAAGTTGATGAAGCTATTCTTCAATTCAAAATTTGGATTGAGATTGGGATACCGTGTTTGCAAAGGTTGAAGGATAAGATCCGATGCTCCTTGCTCATGCAAGGTGATCCTTCAAGGCTCCGCCTTGTGAATATCACCTATAGTATTCAAGGATATATCAGTAGTTCCAACAGAGGAGTAAGAAGTCCCTTCGTTGAATGTGGATTCCAGATCACTCTTCGATTGGTCTAGTGTTTCGGAAGGTTCTTCAAGAGAGGCAGATGCACTAGCCGTGTAATCCAACCGACGTCAAGCTTGCCGAATATGAAGTAAAGTACTTTCAAGTTTAGGATCTAATTTGGCTAGACTAGGATCCGGTTGTGACCAAGTCATTCAACTTGGAAACTGTTCCGAGGGTTACCTGAAACTGAAGGTCGATCTCGGATGAGATCTGTTGTTGTGGCTGGAGCCGTCGTGTCCGACTTGTTGGATCTGGTGGTGCCGCTGATCCTTGATCACCGGTGGGTGGTGGTACCTGCAAGAGACTCCGATGCTTAAGTTAGCACGTGCTTTAGGCAGGTTTTTTGTGTAGAATCAGAGTATGAGTTATACCTGGGTGCTCCAGTGTATTTATAGTGGTGTGAGCTGACCTTTCTAGATAATATAAGTTAGTTGTCTTATCTTATCTTTGAGTGAAGTCATCTTATCTTTTAGGGCTTAGCCGCCTTTTGAATGGGCTGCGCTCCTTCGTCTAGGCCTACTTAGGCCTCCATGGCGATTTGGCCGAACTCTTTAAGGAGAGGTCGATGGCAGTCCAACCTTAAGAGGTCTGTTGCTCTTGTCTTCAGTCAACCCGGGTCATATAGCTCGACCCAGGGTATGAACAGTGCCCCTACTCGAGTTCGATCTTTCCCTTGAGGTCGTGTCTTTTTAGATTTCGACCCCTTTGAGGAAGTCGTGCTCGGGCATTTTGCTTTTGGTTGATTTCTTGTGTAACTTCTGGCAAGCTTGTTTTTACTTGAATGCGAAGCGTTTCTCTCTTTGTTTTTTGATTGTAGCGTGCGTTGCACTTCCTTGGGAACGTGCGAGGGTTTAAAAACTCATTAAATTTACCTTTGTCGTTTCTTTTTTTCCCTCTTTTGTATTTCATTTTGAATTTTAAAAGATCCTTTTCAGTTTTTCTTTTCTTTTCTCTTCGCTCTTTGCTGGTTATTTACTAAGGCGTTCCGCTCGTCATCTTCTTTTGTCTTCACATCCCCAGGCTTCCCTTTTACTTCGCTCGTAAGCGCTTGTTGGTGTCGTTGTTCTGAGCATTTATCGACTTTTCCTCGGCAGGTTGGTCTTCCTTCTTTTATACTTTGATGATCGTTCTTTTATGCATGCTCTTGCTGTTGTGTATTTTGATTTTGATTTGAGTTTCACTCTTGAGAAGCTTGCTTCATTTTGCAAAAAGATTGCATCTTTGTGTCTGATCGTCATTGTGACTTTCTCCCTGTCACTCTTTGTTTGATGAAAATGTGTGCCTTCTGGTAGTTTTGTTTTTTGTAAGGCTTTTTTGCTTGTCGCTGTTCCTGTCTCTTTTTACCCTTGCATGACCTCTTCTTGTACAAAGCTTTTTGTTGAAATTTTGATGGAAAAAAGGTTTAAGCTTTCTTTGATATTTTTTGCGTGGTTTGTGATGATGATGGCATTCGCTATTTGTATGGAGAGATGTTTCCCTTAAAAAGATGATTGAACTCCTTGTATTTAGGGCTGGCTTAGGGCATGAATTTTTGCGCCGACTTCTCTTTTCTGGGTTCTTGCCTTGTTGTTGCCTCCAAAGGGTGCCCCTGGACTTTAGCGTGAGTCCTGGGGGTTTCCCTTTTACTGCCATATTTGACACTTGCTGATTACTTTTTATTGTCCGAGTTGTTTCCTTATTTGCCCGAGTTGTTTGGTAGTAATCCATTTCTTCTTTTTCTTACTGCAGGGATAGTTGGCCTATGTCTTCCTGAAAAAAATATTGTTGAGATGTCTACTAAGATCGTTGACGGCATGTCTGACTGGCTGGACTCCATAGTCTTAATGTGTGTTACCATGGCTGACCCCGAGTACTGTGTGAGACTTAGGAGGTTCCATAGGATTTGTAGTGATAGGGACGAGGAGAAGAATTATGAGTTGTTGTCGCCTGATGATAAACCCCTATTTTATGATTCATCTTGTGCTCAAATTGAATGTTTTTATCAATTCTTCACCCACTTATTCATATGAATTGCATGGTTTTACTTTTCCTTTCTTATTATGTGATAAGTGTGAAAACATGTTTCCTATGCTTTAAAAGTATTAATTTTAATTAGCCTTTATTACCATTCGATGCCGTGATTTGTGTGTTAAGTATTTTCAGGCTTCATAGGGCAGGAATGACTTAGAGGACAGAAAGGAAACATACAAAAATGGAAGAAAAGCAAAAAATGGAGATTTGAAGAAAAGGCAGCGACGCGTACGCATGGATGACGCGGACGCGTGCCTAGCGCGAAATGGCATCGACGCGAACGCGTGACTGACGCAGACGCGTGCCTTGAGCAGAACACAAATGATGCGTACGCGTGACCGACGCGTACGCGTGACAAGGAAAAACTCCAGACCACGAGAACGCGTGACCCACGCGCTCGCGTGACAGACGCCACGTACAAGAATCTGCAGAAAATGCCCCCAGTGATTTCTTGACCCTTTTTCGGCCCAATTCAAAATCCAGAAACACAGAATATAAGCCAGAGAATGGGGAATCAAACAACAACTCGCAGAAGACAACAATATACAACATTCATTATTCAATTTTAGGTTTTAGATGTAGCTTTTAGAGAGAGAGGCTCTCTCCTCTCTCTTAGGTTTTAGGATTAGGATTCCTTTTATTTTATGGTTATTACTTCAATGCCAGGTTAATGTTCTTTTAATTTAGTTTCTCTTCTACTTTTATTTATTCTAGTATTTTGATTTATTTCTTTCCCTTTGTTGATTACTTTATGTTGCCAATTTGGTTTATGAACTCTTCATGTTAGATTTGAATTTCAATTGAATGCAATTTGAGGTATTTCAGATTAATGATTGTTTTATTCTATTTATGATGCTTTCAATTTAATTTAAGATTTATTTTCCCCTTTTGGCTTTGGTTAAGTAATTGGTAACACTTGAGTTATCAGACTCAGCATTTGATTGAGATTTGTGAATTGCGGATTAATTTGGACCCCTCTAAAGCTAGTCTTTCCATAGGAGTTGACTAGGACTGAGGAATCAAGTTAATTAGTCCATTTGACTTACCTTTATTTAGCAAGGGTTAACTAAGTGGGAGCAGAATCCAATTCTCATCACACCTGATAAGGATAACTAGGATAGGATTTCCAGTTCTTATACCTTGCCAAGAGATTTTCTAATTATTAATTTATTTATTTTTCTTGCCATTTAAATTATTTGTTCCACATTTCAAAAACCCAAAAATACGCATTTTTCATAACCAATAATAAATCATACTGCCCTGCGATTCCTTGAGAAGACGACCCGAGGTTTAAATACATCGGTTTATTATTTTTATTGGGTTTTGTTACTTGTGACAACCAAATTTTTGTACGAATTTGTACGAAAGGATTCTCTGTTGGTTTAGAAACTATACTACCAACGCGATTATATTTTTATAAAAATTCTAAATTAGCAGGAATTTTTTTCGTTAAAAAAATGGCGCCGTTGCCGGGGAATTGCAACTGTGTGCCTTGTTATTGGTTATTGTAAATATTTTCTTTTACCTGTTTATTCGTTTTTAATTTTTATTAGTTATTATGAATTCTCATCCCCGTCGCTTTGAGTTTGGTTCTAATATTGTTGAAAGGAATGGAAGCTATAATAGGAACATGCATCAACGTCAAAACAATCAAAGATGGATGGAGCCACGAGGATCTGATCAACCCTTTAGGCAACAACACCTTCCAACGTACCATGGACGACGACTATTCAACAATGCATGTCGAGACAATAGTTATGGTGGACCCTTTTGTGACAACCAACACCCACCAAATTACTATGGTCAAGAGCCATTCCGAGGTGCATACCAAGATGATAGATATGGTGGACCCCCTCGTAGTTACCAACAAGCACCATCATATGCCTATGAACCACCTCCTCAACATAGCTTTGAATCACCATACTCACAAGCCCCCTACCACCATTCACCTCCGTATGACCCTAACCCATACCCACCCCAATTCCAATCCAATTACTCCCAAGAACCACCTCGTCCTTATGCACCATGTCCATATCCATCAACCCAAGAATCCAGGGAGCAACTCAAGAAAATAGTGGAAAAATTTCATGCAACCCATCACCAACTGGAGCAAGCGATTAATCGATTACCTTCTTGACATTCAGACACTCAAGGAACCCCCATGGCTTCATGTGGGCAATCTAACGAAGAACGCAGCATGAAGGAGATACTAGAAACTCCAATGGGCAGTAAGGAGCATGATTTTGTACTAGAACAAGTGGAGGAAGTTGAAATTATCAAAGAAGAAGAATTGGTTGAAGATTTAGGAGATGCTGAACCTCCATGGGAATCCAGAATTGTGGAAAATTCCATTGAGAAATTTGCAATTGATGCTAAGGAGGATAGTGCACAGCCCCCAAAGCAGGTGTCTTATGAAGAACTGGACGGAACAACTCAAGAAGCGAGTTTCCTTGACAATGATAATCACAATTCAAGTCCTCCTAGTAATGAACTTGCATCCGCAAGTAAATTCTCTGAGATTGAAGAATCTTCCCCAAGTGAATACGAAAATGATGCGGAGGTAGACTTCTCTCAACCTCCAAATTATGACTTGAGTGATGAGGAAGATATCGAAGACTTTGATCAAAACGTGGATGCAGTTGAAGAAGTTTGCAAGGAAGTGGAAGAATTCACAGAAGAATACAAGGGAGTAGAGCTTCCAAAACCACTGGAAACACCTTTTCCAAGGCCATTACCATCCAATACAACTTTCAAGTGGGTAAAATCCTTAGCCTTTATCTTTACTTTTCCACTTGAATATGGTTTGCTTGAAACAGATGGCCAACTTAGAGTTGTTTGCAGCTTTAAGAGTAAAAGGGAAATGGTTCATGCTCAAGGCTGGTATGCAAGATTCAATGAGGTTCCATGCTTCACTTTGAAGTGTAAGGATTGGTTTCGAGTTCGATTGAATGGGTTTCGGAAGATATTTGGTCATCTTGGTGAGAATTCAACTTCCAAACTGCCCAGCTGAAAAAATATAGATAGAGACAAAGGCGGATATAAAAGCAAGGTTTGGAATCTTGGAATCTATTCTGATATTCAGCATGGGATCCTGGAATCTATTCTGATATTCAACACCCCAGGAGCCTGAAAACCTGTTTGAATTTGCTCAAGGGCTTTACATGCCTAGTTTGGGACTTCGGAGGCTGTTGGCATTCCAAACAGTGGTGGAGATTTTTGGATGAATTCAAGCACAAGCCACCATAGCAGGAAGCTCATCAATTGTCCAACTTAAGGACTTTAACTAAAAGTGCTAGGTGGGAGACAACCCACCATGGTATTATCGTTCCTTTTCAATTTTGATTTTATTTCGTTTTGTTTGTTTTTGAGTTTTATTTTATTCTATTTTCATTGAACCTGGAATTATCCATAGCATCCACACTATCATTGCATTTTGCATCCTGCATAAAAAAAACACCCCACATGTGCGCATGGGCCACGCGTCGGCGTCGATTGCAAATCGGCGTCAAAATCCAACGCCCAGAAAGTTGGGCTGGAATCATGCGGCTGTGGTGCATTAGGCACAATTTGGGCCACGCGTTCGCGTCACTTTCACATCACACATACCACGCGAAAGTGTGGGCGACGCGTACGCGTCGCATGGAAATCATTGCCCCCTGATTGGAAACAGAGAGTTGCGCCAAAACGACGCTGGAATTGTGCGTTTAGAACAAATCTGAGCGACGCGTATGCGTGTCCCACGCGTACGCGTCACCTTTATGATCCCTCAACCACGCGATCACGTCAATGATGCGTTCACGTCATTCCCTTTTTGCCCTAAACACGGGATCGCGTGCCCCATGCATTCACGTGGATTCAAATACCCTAACCCCAACCCACGTGAAACCATACCCCTTTCGCATACCAAAACCCACCCCCAAAACCCCCTCTGCACTCTCTCTTCTCCTTCCCCCAACCACCATATCACCACCACCTCTCACTGAGCCGCCCCACTATCGCCGACCAGAACTGCCGCGCCACCCTCGCTGGAACCACCCCCTTCTCTTCTTCCCTCTTTCTCCCCTCCATTCTTCCCTCTCCGCGACACCCCCGCCCCATTGCCGAACTGCCATCACTGTTGCCGCCCTGAACCACCGGCCACCACGCTCCCAACCCTCCCCTCCTCACCTCTTCTTCTCCTTTCCTTCCCAATAACCCCCTTAAACCCACACCCACCACACAGCCACCACTGCCCCCACCGAACCGCCACCGTGCTGCTTTCCAGTGCCGTCGCGTCACTACCACCACCAACACCATCTCTCTGTGCCCTAATTCTGTTCCTCTGCCCACCAGGTTTCGCCAAACACTGAATCTTTTTTCCTGTTGATTAGTTAGTTAGTTTTTCGAATTATGTTCAAATTAGGATAGTTAGAGATGCATGATCGTAGTGGATTTTAGGTGGGTAGGTAGCTAGGATGTAGTTAGTGGATTTAGGCCTGATAATTGCACTGTTCTTGTTAATTGTTTAATCTGTTTTACAATTTCGAATATGCTGTGATGATAATGCTGTTCATATGCTGCTCTTTACTTTTCTTTGATGCAGATTGAGTTGTTTATTTTGAATTCCTGTGAATTACTACTTGTTACTCTTTTCTGCATTTCCTTATTATCATATGAACTCTTTTTGCTGTTGATTATTACTCGAGAATGTCCAATTTTTAGACAAAATGCTGCCCAATTTTTTTCAACATATTATTTCACTTTACTACCATTCATGAATTAGTTTTGAAACTTTCTAATTTGCACTAAATGTTTTAACCAAAGCAATTCATGAATGCAGGGCCAGTTTTTTTATTCTTTCTGATTTTCTTATTTGATTAAATAAAATTATTGATGAATTCACTTTAATTTTTCCATTCTTTTCAATGATTAATCATCAATAATCTGCAATTTTTACTTGAATTTGAGTTACTTGTTTTCAAATTTGTGCAATTTTAGTTATTGGGAACCACAACACCATGCCACTGACTTTAATTTTACTTTTAACTCTTAACCATTTTTAACTTTCTAACTTTTAGTTTTCAACTAACCACTTTAAAACCACTTCAAGGCATGTTTAGTGTTATTCCTAATTAAAAAACAATTCCGCACATCAAAGATTTTGGATTGTGATTTCTCTTCTACAACTTTTAACTTGAATACAATCGAAAATTTTACATCAAATTAACTCAATTCATGCTTACATTTCCACTTTATTCCTCTTTTGCCAATCTATGCTTCTATTGATATATTCCTATTTGTTTACCTATTTTCCTGCTTTAGTTCTTAAACTGTATCCTGAAATTTATGCTTTTCAGGATATCTAACCCTAAAAGTAAAGGAAAGGGTAAAGCAACCACTAGCAAAAGGAAAAGAGGAGAATCCTCTACCTCTATATTGGATATCCTTCATGATGATTCCTGGCGGGAAAATAACTTTATCCCGCAGGAAAAGGCCGATCAGCTACTGCCTGCCACAGACCCTGTCAAGTTTAGCAACAGATACTGTGAGCTAAAGTATCTAGTTTTTGCTACTTCTTGGAACCTATACCTGGAAAGGACCCTCAAAATTCTAGAAGAACTCAAACAATACACTTCAGATCAAATTAAACAGAGAGGCTGGTTCTTCTTGGAAAGAAAATTGACTGAAGTCAACTCATCCTGGGTCAGAGAATTCTATTTCAACTACTTCAAAACATCCCTGGATGCAGTCCAACTCAGAGGTAAGCAGATACTGGTTATTGAGGAAGCCATTGAAGAAATCCTCCAACTTCAGTTTAAGTCAGATCAGCCAGATGGTTACCAAAAAGCTGAGAAGGATATGCGATTCATGAGATTTGACTGGGACGCAGTCAAGAGGACCATAGCTATTGATCCTACTATCCCATGGGTCATGAGCAAATCCACAGTGGCCCCAAAAGGAATAAAGATTATCTACCTGAATAATGAGGCTCGGCTTTGGCAGCAGATTCTGAGTAACTATGTGATGCCGAGCACTCATGAGACAGAGGTGCCAGCTGCTATGATTACCCTCATATGGTGTGTGATCGAGGGAAAAGACTTATATCTTCCCCGCTTTATCCGATATTACATGGTCAGGGTCCATATCAGAGGTACCCTCCCTTTACCATACTTGATTACTCAGCTGGGCCGCCGAGCTGAGGTGCCCTGGGATATTGCTGATAAAAAGCCAACCGCAGCAGACTGCAAGAAGATCATCCCTCACAGCAGGAAGTTTCAGGCTTTGGGTTACCGACCTCCTTTTCTCACTGACTCTGCTGAGGCAGCCACATCTTCTGCTGTCCCTTCAGGCCCTACTGCACCAGCCACCACTATTGCACCCTCACCTGCTTCAGAGCCCATCTACCACCTCGTGCATCACTTATTTGACCGGTTGGACCAGATGGAGTGCCGCAACCAGCGGCGATATGAGAGATCTGAGCGTCGCAGCAAGCGACGCTATGAGCACTTAAAGTTAATGATCCGATCTGGCCACCACGACATCCCCTCCGAGCCTGACACCCCTTCTGAGCCATCTGAGGAGGAGGCGGACGATCATGAGGAGGAGGCATATGCAGAGGCTGAGCAGGCAGGACCTGAGCAGGCTGCGCCACACCATGAGGAGCCCCATCATATACAGCCGGCTGATCCAGAGATCCCTCTGCAGACAGAGCCTCCACTTCAGCAGGCAGACCCTCCGACATTCATACAGACTGCAAGCCTCAAACCACCACAGAGACACCTACTGCACATCCTTCCATAGATAACACTTCTGCACACCCAACTTGAGTGAGCATCGAGGACGATGCTATTATTTAAGTGTGGGGAGGTCGCCATCTCTGGCGAACTTTATTTTGGTGAACCACTTTTCAGACTCTCTTTTTATCCTATTTTGCTTATTTTTCTATATTTTTATTTTTATTTTTATTTTTATTTCATCTTATCTTATTTATCTTCCAGTACTTGCACATATTTCTGTATTTTTACTGTATTTCTGCATTTTGCACCTTGGGTAGTTGGGTTTATATATTTATCTTAGATATCTAGTTTAGTTGCACTTTTAGCTTATTAAGTTGTGATATAGAATACATGGATTAATTAGTTTAGTTTACCCTTTTTAGCATACGATAATTTGGATTAATTGGAAAGAAAAAAAAGAGTAAACTAGAGACTTTAGTGTAACATAATCACAATAATTCACACACTGTATATATATAGCAACAAATGTGAGTTAGTTAACAACATTTCTTCAAGGAAGATCACTAAATTTTTTTAGAGCCATCCTAAGATTCACATTAAGAATAATAGGAACTCTTAATTTCTACTTGCATGACATACATAACTGATATATGATTTTTGAGCCAAAGAAACATAACTCGTGAGTTTTTTAGCTTAACTGTATGGTCATATTCAACCATAAATTTCATTCCTGTGTGTTTCGCACTTCTTTTCTATGCTTGTAATCTTTACCTTGTTTCAATCTATATGTCCAATATAGAATGTAAATACATACCCGCATATGATTGAGGCCATAATTTGAATTTTTCCTCACTTATCCCTAATAAGCCAACTTCCTACATCACCTTTGTTAGCCCCCTTGAACCTTTTAATCCCCTTTGTTCTATAACCACATTACTAGCCTTAAGCAGAAAAACAAATTAAAAATCCCAAGTTGAATCCTTGGTTAGCTTAAGATAGAAATTTGGATACACACTAAGTGTGGGGAAACATGGGAACATGGGTTGATAGGAAAGGATTAAATTAATAAAATAATCAGAATTTTGGGAGCATACTCAAATGAAACCAAAATAAATGAAAATACTATGTGCATTGAAAATGTTATGTTTATGTTTCAAAAAAAATTTTTTTTAAGGGGACAGATTTGCCCCAATGATAAGTTTAATAAAAGAATCAATGCACATGGAGGTACAAACAAAATAAACTTGGTACATGAGTATGTGACACAAAAGTGGAAAAAAATTGGGCAAACCAGGATAATTTTAAATTTTTATAGAGAATGTATATATTAGGTGAGATCTTAGACTAATTAAGGATTCAACTTATAGCTCACTTAGCCTTATATATATATCCTTACCTTTACCTTGGCCCCATTACAACCTTGAAAAGACCTCATGATGTTTGTATGTATACATTGTATATTTGTTGATTGGTTAGATGAAGAACAAAGTTTTAGAAAGCATGAATAGAAAAGAATAGAGTGATTAACCTCAAACGCTGAGTGAATAGAGAGTAAACACAAATCTAGTGAGGGTTCAATAGCTCATCTCCATATATCCGGATTTAATTATTTAATTGTCTTGCAAGTTTGTGAAATATCTTAACCCAACTCAATTGTACTGTGAAAGTGCTTTAACATGATTTAGGTTTGGCTATGCATATATGATTTCTTGAATAATTATGAATCAAACTAACCACATGAAAGCTCTATATATACAAGTGGATAGTAATTAGAATTGCATGATTTATTTAGGTAGCTTGCATTTAGAATAAATTACATTGCATAAGATTCCACCATTCTAACTTTACCCTTTCTCTTAGATTTAGCATGAGGACATGCTATTGTTTAAGGGTGGGGAGGTTGATAAACCCCTATTTTATAATTCATCTTATGCTCCAATTGAATGTTTTTATCAATTCTTCAATCACTTATTCATATGAATTGCATGGTTTTACTTTTCCTTCCTTATTATGTGATAAGTGTGAAAACATGTTTCCTATGCTTTAAAAGTATTAATTTTAATTAGCCTTTATTACCATTCGATGCCGTGATTTGTGTGTTAAGTATTTTTAGGCCTCATAGGGCAGGAATGGCTTAGAGGACAGAAAGAAAATATACAAAAATAGAAGGAAAGCTCAAAAATGGAGTTTTGAAGAAAAGGCAGCGACGCGTACACATGGATGACGCGGACGCGTGCCTAGCGCGAAATGGCATCAACGCGAACGCGTGACTGATGCAGACGCGTTCCTTGAGCAGAACACAAATAACGCGTACGCGTGACCAACGCGTACGCGTGACAAGGAAAAACTCCAGACCACGCGAACGCGTGACCCACGCGCTCGCGTGACAGACGCCACGTACAGAAATCTGCAGAAAACTACCCCAGCGATTTCAGGACCCTTTTTCGGCCCAATTCCAAGTCCAGAAACACAAAATATAAGCCAGAGAATGGGGGAATCGAACAACAAGTCGCAGAAGCCAACAATATACAACATTCATTATTCAATTTTAGGTTTTAGATGTAGCTTTTAGAGAGAGAGGCTCTCTCCTCTCTCTTAGGTTTTAGGATTAGGATTCCTTTTATTTTATGGTTATTACTTCAATGCCAGGTTCAATGTTCCTTTAATTTAGTTTCTCTTCTACTTTGATTTATTCTAGTATTTTGATTTATTTCTTTCCCTTTGTTGATTACTTTATGTTGCCAATTTGGTTTATGAACTCTTCATGTTAGATTTAAATTTCAATTTAATGCAATTTGAGGTATTTTAGATTAATGATTATTTTATTCTATTTATGATGCTTTCAATTTAATTTAGATTTATTTTCCTTTTTTGGCTTTGGTTAAGTAATTGGTAACACTTGAGTTATCAGACTCAGCGTTTGATTGAGATTTGTGAATTGCGGATTAATTTGGACCCTTCTAAAGCTAGTTTTTCTTTAGGAGTTGACTAGAACTGAGGAATCAAGTTAATTTGTCCATTTGACTTACTTTTATTTAGTAAGGGTTAACTAAGTGGGAGCAGAATCCAATTTTCATCACACCTGATAAGGATAACTCGGATATGATTTCGAGTTCTTATACCTTGCCAAGAGATTTTCTAATTATTAATTTATTTATTTTTCTTGCCATTTAAATTATTTGTTCCACATTTCAAAAACCCAAAAATACGCATTTTCCATAATCAATAATAAATCATACTGCCCTGCAATTCCCTGAGAAACGACCCGAGGTTTAAATACTTTGGTTTATTATTTTTATTGGGTTTTGTTACTTGTGACAACCAAATTTTTGTACGAAAGAATTCTCTGTTGGTTTAGAAACTATACTACCAACGCGATTATATTTTTATAAAAATTCTAAATTAGCAGGAATTTTCACTACAAGAAAAATACCCATTCAGCCACACTTTTTTTAAACTACATTTGAAAAGTGTAGCCTATTTTATGAATATACGCTTTTCTCCGTGTTGCCTTTTTATAAGAGAAAAGAATACACAATTGTGGCATCATTTAAAAGGTGTAGCCTTAGGTATTATAGAAATCACTTATAAAGCGTAGCCGTAGATTGATACCTATAGATTCACTTTTCGTATCAAAGGAAATGCTTTTAAAGGGTAGCCTATTTATTAAGTTTTGGGTACATTTTAAAAGTGATGCCTAATGTATCTAGAAATAAAAACTTAACACTTTAAATTTTTTCCCTCTTAACTTTTTTCTGGCGTAATAAGGACGCACACTCAGCTCACACTTAGTGAAAATTTTCCCTCCAAGAGAAGAAAACCATTTCACCTTTCACAAAGAAAACCCTCAGCTCACACTCAGCTTGTGGATCACCCTTTTAGAAGAAAGAAAACCCTCAGCTCGTCATCACCCTCAGCTCGTCGTTACCACTCACCGCGCGAAGAAAACCTTCCTGCATCGCAAATCGAAAACCCCAGTCACCACTGACCCCCACTCACCACTCACCACCACACACCACTCACCACTAACCACTGACTGTCGCTCCAAGTCGCCCTCTTGCACTGATCGTAGCGCGCTGCCCAGACCGTTCATCTACTACTGTACTCCAAGTCCCCATCCCTTCGTAGTCTCTGCTCTCACCATCATTGGTCACCATCGTCGTTTCTGCCCTCACTGTCGCCGCTCAACCTAGTTGTCTCTGCTCTCACCGTTGCATCTCACCCTTGTTGTCTCTGTGCCGACCGTCGCTGCGTGCTTAGCATCATCGTTCTCTCTGTGCTCACCATCGTCTAGAAGGTATGCATTGATTTTCATTTGGTTCTGAAATTGGAGGTTTAGGGTTCCGATTTAGGGTTTTTAATTTGGGGGTTTGGTACACTAATTTCCTGTTATCAGTGAAATCTAAAGTTTGGTTTAGTTCAAGTGATTCAATTATTGTTTACTAAAATCTAAATTGAGTAGAGGTTGCTTGTTGTTTTAAACCATATTTGTTTGGGTAATAGAAAAATGAAATGCAGTCGCTGCCATCACATGGAACTAATTGGTTATGATTCTTTATTGCTTCCTTAATTACCTCCGGTAAGACAAGAAAATCGAGATTCCTTAATATATTTCTGTCACGAATAATTCTATGAATCAAGATTGCTTCTGTATAGAAAAAAGCATTGAATAGTTCTTCTGCATAGAAATTAAAATGATTAGATGATTCTGTCACCTCACTCAATGTAAGCTGTTATTGGCATTAGCACTGTGAGCAAATTACTTCATTCATCACTACCCTCAAAGGACTTGAACTGTTGAACATTCAAGTCAAAGCAAACTAAGTTTGTCCTGGGTCAAACTTCTCTGAAATACTTTATATTATGTTTAAAATGTGAAGTTTGTGCTATAAGATTCTATACAGAGTAAAAAATAGTAAATTAAAATTTGGATAGAAGTTGATACATTTTAATAATCAGGGATATGGAAGATCATATTGATTGGCTTCTTCAGCATGGGTGGCATGAAAAAGCTTTGGCTGCAGTTGAATCTGGTCAGGGACGCAGTGAACTACTTGATGAGGTAGAGATTTTTCAAGTCTTTTTATAATAATTAAAGTTGGATGTGTAAAAATGTAGAATAACATAGAACATAACTGGAATAAGGACATACATATATATGCTGCTGAAGGCACTTGTTTATGTTGATTGCATGTATCTAAAGGTTCTTCAAATGTTCTGTTTCTCAGTAAATCTTTTACTTTACATAATTTATTTTGCTCCCAATAACACTACATAATATTATACACTCAAGATGAAAGCTCAAAAGAAAATGAAATGCAATCTCTATATCTGCCCATTTAGTTAATTAACATTGCATGTATAAAATTGATTTCTTTAATATTGAAGCTTGATTGGTGTTCTATTTTTCATCTCATTTTAATATTTGTTTCTATAGAAAAGCCATACCATATGTCATGTATTACATGTCTTGGTCAATGAATTGTTACCTTCTACAGAATTTGCTCATTTTTAGCTAATTAAGACTTATATTTTCATTTTTACTACTATCTTTGCAGGTAGGATCGAGGTACCTAGATCATTTGATTGTGGAACAAAAATATGGTGAAGCAGCTTCTCTATGTCCCAAGTTGCTGTGAGGATCAGCTTCAGCATGGGAGAGGTACTGCATGGCATTAGTAGTTTTTTTTGCAGTTTGTGATTTGTTATTAAGTTACCGATGGAATGTATTCGACAGATGGGTATTTCATTTTGCCCACCTCCGTCAACTCCCTGATTTGGTTCCTTACATGCCAACAGAAAACCCTAGACTACGTGATACTGCTTATGAGGTAGGCTAAAACAAAGCAGTCGCTTTCAAAACTGATGTGCTTACGTGGTATGTATTTTGAACTGATGTGGGACCAAAAACTTTGATTTTGATTTTGGTTCTACAGGTTGCCCTTGTGGCATTGGCTACAAATTCATCTTATCATAAGGATCTCTTGTCCACTGTGAAATCATGGCCATCTGTAATTTATTCTGCATTACCTGTAATTTCAGCCATCAAACCTCAGCTCAATACTTCATCCATGACCGATTCGCTCAAGGAGGTTAGCCTGATTATTATATTTTTATTCTTTGAATTTTTTTACCATTTTGGACATTAACTTGTACTTGTTCTTTGTTAGGCATTGGCAGAGTTGTATGTTATTGCTGGGCAATATGATAAAGCATTTTCATTTTATGCTGATGTACATTTTTTGATTAATTTTTCCAGTATTCAGGTAGCTATTAAATTAATTAAATATCATTCAAATGCTTTGATAGTAGGATAAATAGTCTTTAATCTATTTTGTTTTGACTGTTAATTCACTTCCCTTTTCTTTTTTCTTTTTCTTTTATTTGAAATTTTCAGCTTATGAAACCAGAACTCTTTGATTTCATTGATAAATATAACCTACAAGATTCAATCCATGAAAAGGTAAAATTATACTTTGTAGCAATTGATCTTCAAATTTCATGTTTTTATATGATTTTGTGGTATTTTCTGATGTTCAAAATCATATTTCTCATCTTTGTTGGCATTCTATTGCAGCATCCGATGAGTTTCATTTACAAGCTTCAGTGTAATATATTAGAATCTTGAGCAAACATGTTTTCAATAGTTGTGGATTGAGATTGAACATTTCTCAGACATTTATAGGGTTAAAAAAGTAGATTGATCTTCTTCTTGAAGATGGACATATTTTCATGTTATATCTTGTTTTTGTTCTCATTAACTGATAAATGGACTGTTACTTGTTTACATTTGCTTCTTGTTCAGGTTGTCCAATTGATGATGTTGGATTGCAAGCGTGCAGTTCCTTTATTGATCCAGCATAGGGACTTAATAAGTCCACAAGAAGTTGTGAAGCAACTTCTAAATGCTGATGTTAAGTGTGACTGCAGATACTTTTTACATTTGTATCTCCATTCACTATTTGAAGTAAATCCGCATTGCAGGCTTCCTTTTGTTTGGGAGCTAAGGTGAACCTTATTGCTGAAAGTTTGTGTTTGCAACCTTTTAGGTTTTAACAGACTCTAGCCATGCCCTGCTTTTGTAATGCATTTCTTTGTGATAATCCAGCTACTTCATTATGTGCTTCAATTGTGCTGCTTAACATGAATAATGGTTTGTATTTGCTGAATGCAATTAAAAGTTACTGTTTATGACATTCAATAATCTGGTTTTTTTGGTCTTATGTGCATAGGTAGAACTCTATGCAGATTATGATCCAAAGATGCTGCTACCTTTTCTACATAGCAGTCAGCATTATACTCTTGAGTTGTATAAATTTTTACAGTTAACTTCATTCTAGTACTTTTGGATCAATGTTATAAATATATTTTGGTTAGAGACAATTTTTATTATATAAAGAAATTATTTAGTATAATTATGTATTTATTTTTATTTTGTAATATTCAACTCATTTATACATGTAATCATATTAACTATTATGTTGTATTAATAATTATTAGATATATATATATATATATACAGAAAAAAAGATCTAAGGCTACATTTATATGTACAATAGCTATAGTATACAAAAAAAAAAAAAAAACGAGGCCTAAGGCTACACTTATATACAGTAGCTATAGTATGCGAAAAAAAAAAAAACGAGACCTAAGGCTACACTTATATACAGTAGCTATAGTATATAAAAAAAAAGAGGGACCTAAGGCTACGCTTATAAAAAGTAGTTATGGTATACAACGTGGCTATGCTTTACAAGTGATGCAGTAGCTTTGAAAAGCGTAGCCTATTCTGGAAGAATGAAAGCTGAAAAACGTAGCCTTTGGTCCTGGACAGCATCACTTGAAAAGCGTAGCCTATTCCCAAACGGCAAAAGCGTAGCCCTTGGTGCAGAAAAGCGTAGCCTTTGAGAATAGGCAACGGCCGAATAGGAATCACCCCAAAAAGCATAGCCGTAGCCCAAAAAGCGTAGCCGTAGCCTAAGGCATCATTTTTTTTCACTTTTGGCTACACTTTTCATTTTTTTTCACTTTTGGCTACACTTTTCAAGTGTACCTGAATGGGTGTTTTTCTTGTAGTGTTTATTCGTTCACCTGACCCTGAGGAGAGGGTTAGTTTTCCTCCCTTGACTCAGGGGGAACGACCATTTTCATATGCATAATGACTACTTTTTTAGTCAGTTGAATATCGCCATCCCTTTTACCACTTTCGAGACCGACCTGTTGTGGTTTTGCAATGTAGCCCCTTCTCAACTCCATCCAAACTCATGGGGTTTCATAAAAATTTTCTAACTGTTGTGTCAGGAATTGGGTGTCCGACCTACCCAAACTCTCTTTCTTTTTATTTTTGTATTGACAAAGCCTGGGGTAGCTAAGAAGAAAGCCTCTTGGATTTCTTTCCGAGCAACTCAAGGGAAGAAAGTTTTTTCTATGTGTGATGAGTCCTTTCGCGACTTCAAGAACTATTACTTTAAGGTCCGAGCTGTTGAGGGAGCTCGGCCCTTCTTTTTAGATGAAAATTATGAACCTACCTTTCCTTTATCATGGCAAAAGGATCCAGCTCTTGGGAGAGCTTGAGTGAGTTAGAACAAGCTGTTGTTGGTGTTTTAGATGAGAACTGGGGAGAGCCTCCTCATCTAGACACGAAGAGGTTTCTAGGAGATCTTTTCCTCCTTCGTGCCGAACTGGGTAGTGTTCGACTTCATTTTGTAATAGCTTTCTTCTGTTTATTTGCTGATTTATCTCTTATAGATTTGTGATGTTGTTTCACTGGTTCCCTTTTTCAGAAATGGTGAAGTCCACTAATTCCATGAAGGCCTTTCATAGGGCTAAAAAGGCGACAGCTGTACAGAACGTGTCGGTAAAGGCTTCAGGGGAAGGGTCTTCTCAGGTGCAGCAGCCGACTTCTGATGCTTCCGGGCCAAGGAAGATCATTTCGAATCCTCAAGTCTGGACGATTCCTTCTAACCCAGTTCGGCCATCTTCTGGTGCTGCCACTATAGCTGGTTCTCCCCCAAAACGCCAAAAAACTGCTATTTCTTATGATATGAATGCCAAGGACTTTGATGGTGTGGGTTTTGCTACTGAACTAATTGCTCTATACGATAGTATTCCTCTGGATGATGTGTAAATTCTTCATCATCTTGATTTTGTTGTGAGTAGTAGTATCCGAGTGGCGAATGTTGGGGCGGCCCTTTCCCGGGTTATCAAGGAATCCCCTGTTCGTGCCACTAAAGCTTTTATGGAAGAAGCCAAGGCTGAGTTTGACAGGATTAAGGGCTTGAAAGATGAACTTGATGCTAGGGTGGCTAAGCTGGAGCTGGATTTGGAGAAGGAGAAGTCCCGGACTACCGAGCTGCTGGAGTTTAAGGAGAGGCTTGAGTCTACCCAGGCTGACTATGCTGAGCTCCAAGATCATCTGGTGGGTGGTGTGACTGATGCATATGAGAACTTGAAAGCCCAAGTCCGAGTTCTTGCTCTCGAGCTCAACCTGACTCTTTTTAGCTTGGACAATGTGGTGGAGGACGGAAAGATAGTGCCTGCCCCTGATGATGAGGATGAAGGCCCTCCTTTTGTGCCACCAGGAAAGGTCGCAGCTACCTCAGCCTCTTCCGCCCCTTCTGAAGCCGACCAGCCAGATTCGGATCCCGATGTACAGATCCTAAATCGACCTGATAGAACTGTTGATGCCGTCCCGCTCGCGACCGCTCCTCCTCCTTCAGCCAAGGATGCTACTATTGGAGAGAATTTAGATCCTTTGTAACTTTTTTGTGCTTGTATTATAGACCGATTTTTGGACTTTTGAACTTTTTGTGTAAGTCTTTGGTTGACTTTCTCTGACACTTTTGGTTGCTTTTCTTAGCAACCTTATTTTGCAAAACAGAATACTTTAAACTCTGAGGCTGCTTTTCAGTAGTGGCTTTTTGAGTCTTTAAATGCTTTATTATAGATATGCTTTTGCTGATATGTTCATCATCACTTTGCAACTCTTGTGGATTTTTATAGAAGTTTGGTATTTTTCCTGTCTGACCTCTTTTGCAGTGTGGATTTTTGGCCTTTTTGGATCATGCCTTGCTTTCTGTTTGGGCGAGGTAATCCTTCGGTGTTCGGGCTGACTTGTCCGATGACGTTTTAGTGTTCTTATAGAACCTTTTTAGTCATCGACT
Organism: Arachis hypogaea; assembly: GCF_003086295.3. NCBI lineage: Eukaryota > Viridiplantae > Streptophyta > Magnoliopsida > Fabales > Fabaceae > Arachis > Arachis hypogaea. The sequence continues at coordinate 96,896,144 of NC_092055.1, read as the reverse complement.
TCCTTGTAGCCCCTGTTCCTTTGTTTGAGCGGAGCTGTTCCCCTTTTGAGCCTTAAGTTGTTTCTCAACCTTCTGGCTTGTTCTTTGAGATCGTGGTTTGCGCATTTTCTTGGCTGACGTTGACCTGTAGGACTTCGTTATCCGGGCTTTTTAGTCACATTCCAACAACATTTTAGGTAGTGTTCCGATTAGGAACCTTTTCTTTATAGTTTGTTTGGATGACTTTTTAGCGCCGTCTTCGACTTGTGCTTTTGCTTTCTAGGTAGTGTCTTTTTTGCAAGACTTGTACCTTTATAGCAAAGCAGCTCGGACCTTTTGGAGGTGTCTTTGTCCCTTTTTAGTGATCCTTTCTTTGGTCCGACTTCTCTGTCGGGCCTTCTTAAGTTATTTTTAGTAATCCGTTTTTAGTCAGACCTCGTCAGGTCGCTTTTTATGGGTAACTTTTTATAACTTCTTGCATTAATCTGCTTCTATCGCTTTCACCTTACCGACTTCTTTGTAATCGGACGATGAATTTGGTTTTCACCTTGCCGACCTCTTCGTAATCGGATGATGAATTTGGTTTTCACCTTGCCGACCTCTTCATAATCGGACAATGAATTTTTACATTTTATGAGCTTAGATTAATGCGTCTTGGTAAGAAACTTTTTAGGGAATCTGAAAAATTTATCCAAATGATAATAAAAGATAGAAATATGAATAAGAGTGTATACATATGAGTGCTTACCCATCTAGATCTTGGCCTGGCGCCTCATTAACAAACCTTTTCAGGAAAAAGAGTGCACCTTGACCCAAGATCTTTTGTTGTTTTCTAACTATAGTACCTTCTTAGATTACAGGCGTGCCATGACCTGGGTAGCTCTCGTCCCTCGAGGTCGGACACCTTGTAGTAACCTTTTCCCAGTACTTCTGTTACTCGGTATGGTCCTTTCCAGTTAGCTGCTAGCTTCCCTTCTCCTGACTGACCTGCTCTGATATCATTTCAGATTAAGATGAGAACATTGGTGGTAAGGCTTCGCTGGACTACCTTCTGATTATATCTCAAAGCCATTTGACGCTTTAGGGATTCCTCTTTAATCCAGACTCTTTTTCGAACTTCTGGAAGTAGGTCGAGCTCTTCCCTTTGAGCCTTGGAGTTAGTATATTCATTATAGAGGATCATTCTAGGAGATCCTTATTCTATCTCTACAGGGATCATTGCCTCCATTCCGTAAGCAAGTCGGAATGGCGATTCCCCAGTAGTTGAGTGTGGTGTTGTCCGATATTCCCATAGGACTTGCGGGAGCTCTTCAGCCCAAGCTCCCTTGGCATCCTGTAACCTCCATTTCAACCCGGCCAGTATGACTTTGTTGGCGGCTTCTGCTTGTCCATTGGCTTGTGGGTGCTCTACAGAGGTGAACTGGTGCTTGATTTTTAGATCAACTACCAGATTCCTAAAGCCTGTGTCAGTGAATTGAGTACCATTATCTATGGTGATGGAGCATGGGACCCCAAATCTTGTGATAATATTTCTGTATAAAAATTTTTGACTTCTTTGGGCTGTGGCACTAGCTAATGGATCTGCCTCAATCCACTTTGTGAAGTAGTCTATGCCTACGATGAGGAACTTGACTTGTCCGGACCCCTAGGAGAAGGGTCCAAGGAGGTCAAGCCCCCATTTTGTGAATGGCCAGGGTGAAGTAACGCAGATGAGCTCCTCGGGTGGAGCTATATAGAAGTTCGCGTGCTTCTGGTAGGGTGGACATGTCTTGACAAACTCTGTTGCTTTCCTTTGTAAGGTCGGACAGTAGAAACAAGCTCGGAGTACCTTTTTAGCAAGGGCTCGTGCTCCAAGGTGATTGCCACACGCGCCACTATGGACTTCTTCGAGAACTTCCTTTGTAGAGGAGGTCGGGAAGGATTTTAGGAGGGGTGTGGAGATTCCTCTCTTATACAGGACATCTTGTATTATGGTGGAGTATTGAGCTTCTCGTACTAGCCTCTTTGCCTCCTTTTTGTCAGCTTGGAGTGTTTCTGTCTTGAGGTAGTTAATTATGGGAGTCATCCATCCTTGATCCTGTCCTGAGATGGCTAGGATCTTCTCTTCCTCCAAGGTTTATGGATTTCAGAGAGTTTCTTGGATGAGGTTTCTATTGTTGCCCCCTGGTTTGGTGCTGGCTAGTTTTGAGAGTGCATCAGCCCGGGCATTCTGCTTTCGGGGTATATGCCGGACATCATATCCCTTAAATTGTCCGAGCTGTTCTTTGGTTTTGTCAAGGTACTTTTTCATAGTGGGATACTGATAAACCCCGATTTTGTGGTTTATCTTGTGCTTAATTTGGGAGATTTTATCACCTTTTCTCACATTTATTCAATGAAATAGCATGGTTTTGTAATTCTCCCTTGATTTGTGCTTAAATGTGAAAACATGCTTTTTAAGCCTTAAAATAGCTAAATTTAATCCACTTTAATTCCATTCGATGCCTTGACATGTTTGTTGAGTGATTTCAGGTTCATAAGGCAAGTATTGGATGGAAGAAGTGAGGAGAAAAGCATACAAAGTGGGAGAACTCATGAAGAAATGAAGGAACCGTAACGCTATCAAGCCCGACCTCTTCGCACTCAATTGACCATAACTTGAGCTACAGAGGTCCAAATGAGGCGGTTTCGGTTGCGTTGGAAAGCTAACATCCCGGGCTTCAAAATGATATAAAATTTTCCATATGTTACTTTGCGTTCAGGGGCGCGCACGCGCCATGTACTCGTGTGTGCCGATGCTGTCCGTGGCCCACTAAAGAGAAATCGCCCCCAGCAATTTTATAGCTCATTTTGGGCCCAATCCAACCCATTTCTGATGCTATTGAATCTAAGGATTGAAGGGGGGAATGAACCAAGTAGTCATAGTTTAGTTTTTCATCATGTTTTAGGATAGAATTCTAAAGAGAGAGGCTCTCTCCTCTCTCTAGATTTTAGGGTAGTTTAGGTTTAATTTTCTTAAATCCAACTTTTAATTCTTGTTTTAATTTAGTTTCTCCTTTTACTACTAATCTATTCTTCTTAGTTCTCTTGTCAATTTTACTTTTATGTCTCTTTTTTTATGTTCATGATCCCTTTGTTGGATTTGGATCCTTTCATTAATGAAATTTAATGTTTGATGTTCTTTTATTGATGATTTGAGTTGTTGATTTACTTTTCTTGCAATTGGTAGTTGGTAGATTTTATTATTCTTGCACATTTACCATGCTTTCCCTTTGTACCCACCAAGTGTTTGACAAAATGCTTGGTTGGGCTTTAGAGTAGATTTTGAGCATTCTTGGCTTGGAAAGAGTAATTGGGCAATCTTGAGTCATGAAAACCCAACTTATGTTGGTGATCTAGAGTTGTTAGCTAATATTGTTTCCATTGACGCTAATCTTTTGCTAATTTAATTAGTAAATTGATTAGGACTTTTGGATTGAGATTAGCTAGTCTTATTAGACTTTCTCTCATGGAAGATAATATGATACCTTCTTCCAATGTTGGAGATGACGTAATAAGATAAATTCTTGTTATTATTGTGGTATGATTGATTAGTCTTGTTTGACTTTCTCCGTATTTGTTGGAGTTGACTAAATAAGATGAATTAATCATTGCATGACTAGGATAGAAAGCCTATGATCTCAACACTTGCCGTGAATGTCTCTCTTTATTACTTGCTTTCTTTAGTTACTTGTTTGATTTACTTTTCTTGTCATTTATTTTGTTGCCCCCTCTTATCAACCAAAAACCCCCTTGTATCTTCATAGCCAATAATTAAACACTTCATTGCAATTCCTTCTGAGACGACCCGGAGTCTAAATACTTCGGTTAATTCTTATTTGGGGTTTGTACATGTGACAAAACCACAATTTAATTTGATGTGAGAATTGTTTGTTGGTTTGGAGCTATGCTTACAACGAAGTCCTTATTTTTATAATAGAAATTCTAGACCGACAACAAATTTTTGCTATCAAATTAATGGTGCCGTTGCCGGGGAGTTGCAATGGTGTTACATTATTGGCTATTGTGAATATTGTGAATATGTTTGCCTTTTGCTTATTTGTTAGTTTTTGTTAGCTTTAGGACTTTGTTGCTTATTTTTGTTAGTTTTTGTTTTTATTTGTTACTATGAATTCTCATCCCTTTGGCTATGAGTTTGGTTACAATTATGTTGTAGGAAATGGGAGCTACAATGAGGATGTGCATCAAGGATGGAACAATCAAAGATGGGAGGAGCCTCAAGGGATTGATCAACCTTCTTGGCAACAACAACCTCCGGATTCTTATGGGTATAACTCTCATCCTAATGCATATCAATCTAATGGATGTGGTGACCCTTATTGTGATTGTCAACAAACAAGCCCCATACCACCAAACACCTCCATATGATCGTAACCCATATCCACCATACTAACCATCTTGTGAACCATATGAACCATACATGGAACCACCACTATTCAAACACAATTACTCTCAAGAACCACCTCACTATACACCATCTCCATACCCTTACCCCTTTTTAGCCAATAAGAATACACTTCATTGCAATTCCTTGTGAGACGACCCAGAGTCCAAATACTCCGGTTAATTTTCATTTGAGGTTTGTTACTTGTGACAACTCAATTTTTTGTTGTGGGAATTGTTTGTTGGTTTAGAACTATGCTTACAACGAAGTTCTTATTTCTAGAAAAGACATTCTAAACCATCGAGCAAAACTCGATCATCAGATACTTAGCTTGATAGCTCCCTTCTATCTGCGAAGTGACTACTTGGGAGTCACTAAAGATGGTAAGTCTTTGAGCTCCAACTTCCCTAGCCAGCCTCAAACCGACTAGTACCGCTTCATATTCAGCTTGATTATTTGAGGCCGGAAATTCGAACTTTAAGGATAGCTCGATTTGGGTTCCCTGATCGCTCTCTAAAATAACGCCTGCGCCACTCCCGGCTTTGTTTGAGGAGCCATCTACATAAAGGCTCCGCTTTGTGGGGGGTGCCCATGGTGTCAGTATACTCTGCGATGAAGTCGGCCAGGTATTGGGGTTTAATAGCTGTCCGGGCTTCATACTTGATGTCGAATTCGAACAACTCCACTGCCTATTGTAGGATTCTTCCAGCTAAGTCTGTTTTCTGTAAGATCACCTTTTGGGTTGGTTGGTCCGTACTCTGATGGTGTGAGCTTGAAAGTATGGTCAGAGTCATCGAGAAGTGAATATGAGAGCGTAGGCAAACTTTTCTATCTTTTGATAGTTTAGTTCAGCCCCTTGTAGAGCCTTACTGATCAAGTAGATGGGTTGTTGCCCATTTTTGTCCTCTCTGGGCAACGCTGAGGCTATTGCCCGTCTCCCTACGGCGAGGTATAGTATGAGCTCTTCACCTTCCCGAGGTCGAGTAAGGACAGGTGGTTGCCCCAGAAATTTTTTGAAATCTTGGAAGGCTTGTTCGCATTCTGGAGCCCACTCGAACCTCTTTCCCTTCCTTAATTTTGCATAGAAGGGGAGAGATCTTAAGGCTGATCCAGCTAGGAATCTAGACAGAGCTACTAGTCTTCCATTAAGCTGCTGGACCTCTTTGACACAGGTCGGACTTTTCATGTGAAGTATAGCCTGGCACTTATCTGGATTTGCTTCGATTCCTCTTTGAGTGAGCATGAAGCCTAGGAATTTACCAGCTTCTGCTGCAAAGGTGCACTTTGTGGGGTTAAGTCGCATGCCATGCTCTCTTATGGTGTCGAACACTTTAGCGAGGTCGGGTAACAACGATTCCTCACTTTGCGTTTTTACCAGCATGTCGTCTACATAAACTTCCATTGGCTTTCCAATGTGATCGGCGAAGACTTTGTTCATCAGTCTTTGGTAGGTAGCCCCTGCGTTCTTGAGTCCGAAGGGCATAACTATATAGCAATAGTTTGCCTTTGGGGTTAGGAACGATGTCTTCTCTTGGTCGTGTTGATACATTAGAATTTGGTTGTATCCTGAGTAAGCGTCCATGAAGGAGAGGTATTGATAGCCTGACGAATCGTCGACTAGTGTGTCGATGTTCGGGAGTGGGTAGGGATCCTTTGGGCAGGCTTTGTTGAGGTCGGTGTAATCAGTGCACATCCGCCACTTCCCATTTGACTTTTTGACCAACACCAAATTGACTAGCCATACTGGGTATTTTACTTCCCTTATGAACCCTACCTCCAACAAGGCCTGTACCTGCTCCTCTATAGCCTGCGACCTTTCCGGACCGAGCTTCCTACGCTTTTGCTGTACTGGTCGAGACCCTGGGTATACGGTTAACTTGTGGCACATTAGTCCGGGATCGATACCAGGCATGTCAGCGACCTTCCATTCAAAGAGGTCAGAATTGTCAATTAGGAGCTTTATTAGCAGTTCCTTTAAGTCTTCTCTCAGATTTGCTCCTATATTTGTTGTTTTGCTTGGATCGTCTCCAGTTTGAACGTCTTGAGTCTCACCTTCTGGCTAAAGACGGAGTTCTTTGCGGGCTCGGATTCCCCTGAGTTCTATAGTGTTGGTTTCTTTCCCTCTGGGGTCTCCTTTAAGGTTCAGACTTTCGTTGTAACAACGTCATGCAAGTTTCTGGTCTCTTTTTATGGTAGCAATCCCTTCCGCAGTGGGGAACTTCATGCATAGGTGTGGAGTGGAGACCACGGCAGCGAGCTGGTTTAACGTTGTCTGACCTATTAGTGCGTTGTAGGCCGAGCTCACGTCGGCTACAATATAGTCTATACTCAACGTCCTAGACCAATTTCCTTTCCCACAGGTTGTATGCAGGGAGATATATCCTAGTGGTTGAATTGGGGTGTCTCCCAATCCGAACAAGCTTTTCGGATACACTCTGAGCTCTTTTTCTTGTAGGCCGAGCTTGTCGAAGGCGGATTTGAACAAGATGTCCACGGAACTTCCCTGGTCAATTAGTGTCCTGTGGAGGTTGGCGTTGGCCAGTATTATGGTAATGACCATGGGGTCATCATGCCCTAGGATGATGCCGACGGAGTCTTCTAGGGTGAAGGTGATATTGGGGAGGTCTACCGACCTGTCTCCTCCTCCAACATGGTACACCTCTTTGAGGTGTCTCTTGCGTGACGACTTAGAGATCCCACCTCCAGCGAATCCCCATTTATCATATGAACATGTCTTTCAGGAGTGTGAGGTGGGTGTTCGACTCGTCCGACCTCTTCATCCCTTCTTTTTTTTCTTGGCTCATCTATTTTATTATCTAAAAACCGATCTAGTCTCCCTTCTCTTGCAAGTTTTTCAATGACATTCTTTAGATCAAAGCAGTCGTTGGTAGAATATCCATAGATTCGGTGATATTCACAATACTCTGTCTGATTTCCTCCTCCTCCTCTTTTACGTTTAATCATTCGAGGGGGCGGGATCTTTTCAGTGTTGTATATCTCTCTGTACACATCCACAAGTGACACTTTGAGCGGAGTGTAGTTGTGGTACTTTCGGGGTTTCTCAGCAGGCTGATCCTCCTTTTTTCTAGACTCTTTATCCTAATCTCGAGGTGGGTAGGAGAATCCGGATTTTGATGTTTCTCCTAATCAAGAATTCTCCTCCATATTGATATACTTTTCTGCCCATTCTTGTATCTCGTTCGGGGACGTTGGATGTTTTTTGGATATTGAGTGGCTAAAAGGTCCCTCTCTCAGGCCGTTAATGAGCCCCATGATGGCTGCTTCTGTTGGGGGGCTTGGTATATCGAGACATGCTTTGTTGAACCTTTCCATGTAGCTGCGGAGGCTTTCCTGATCTCCTTGTTTAATTCCTAATAAGCTTAGGGCATGTTTGGTCTTGTCCTTCTGGATGGAGAACCTGGCGAGGAACTTTTTGGCTAGGTCGTCGAAACTTGTGATTGATCTCGGAGGTAAACTGTCGAACCACTTTATTACTGTTTTTGATAGGGTAGTTAGGAAAGCTTTGCATCAAATTGCATCTGAGGCGTCTGTGAGATACATCCTACTTCTGAAATTGCTGAGATGATGACTTGGATCAGATGTACCAACATATGGGGTCATGTCAGGAGCTTTAAAGTCCTTTGGGACTTTAGTTTTCATGATCTCTTGAGTGAATGGATCTTGATCCTTGTGGGAGTTATCTTCATGACTGGAATGAGTAGTTTTGGTTTTCAGATTTGCCTCGAGCTTTGTGAGTTTGTCCTCTAGCTCTCGGTGACGTCTCGTTTCCCTCCGGAGGTCTCTCTCAGCTTCCCGCTGATGTTCGGACTCCTATTCGAGCTGTTTGAGGCGATTCTGCTATTCACGGAGGGCATCTAAGATTTTGGTGTTTGGAGATTGCTTGTCTCCCTTAGTCTGAGGCATATCTTTTGATGTGGCATCCATATTTTTAAGCGTGGTTCTTTCTTCCAAACTGGAGTTGTGATCGTTGTCAAGGTTATCCACCATGACAATGGGATGACTTCCAGGTTCCCTGACAACGGCGCCAATGTTCCGAGGGTTACCTGAAACTGAATGTCAATCTCGGATGAGATATGTTGTTGTGGCTGGAGCTGTCGTGTCCGACTTGTTGGATCTGGTGGTGCCGCTGATCCTTGATCACCGGTGGGTGGTGGTACCTGCAAGAGACTCCAATGCTTAAGTTAGCACGTGCTTTAGGCAAGTTTTTTGTGTAGAATCAGAGTATGAGTTATACTTGGGTGCTCTAGTGTATTTATAGTGGTGTGAGCTAACCTTTCTAGATAAGATAAGTTATCTTATCTTATCTTATTTTTGAGTGAAGTCATCTTATCTTTTAGGGCTTAGCCGCCTTTAGAATGGGCTGCGTTCCTTCGTTTGGGCTTACTTGGGCCTCCATGGCGATTTGACCGAACTCTTTAAGGAGAGATCAGTGGCAGTCCAACCTTAAGAGTTCAGTTGCTCTTGTCTTCAGTCAACCCGGGTCACATAGCTCGACCCAGTGTATGAACAGAAACCATAAGCTCATGCATCAAAAAGATCTAAAATAAAAACTAACTAGAGCAAATAAACTATTCACACTATCCACATATTAACATAACCAACTTTAAGGGTCCCCAATTCATCAATTCAGTTAGACCCAACGACTCAAGATCACTCAATCACATTCATCTAGGCCAAGATTAAAGAAAACTACTTCATAACTAGTGAAAATATTTTGTCAAACACTTGGTGGGCACTAGTTGGAAACATAGGGAAATTACAAAATCAACTAGAAATTAATGCTACCAACTAACAACATTCAATAATATCAACTCAACTACAACCATAAAACATATAAAACATCAATGCATTAAAGTGAATTCAAATTTGACAAGGTTCACAAAAACGAGGAATAAAAGAGACTAAGGAGAAGAGAAGAACATAACTCTAGCAAAAGAACTAAGGAGAATTATAACTAAATAAATTAAAATTACGACAGTAGGAGTAGAATTAACAAGTTCCAATTCAGAATTTTAAACAAAAGATGATCAAAATAAACTAAACCCTAGAGCGAAATGAGAGATTCTTCCTCTAGAAAAACATAAACATAAAACTATGTCAAAACTCTCCCACCCTATTGTGAATGTTGTGTCTCCTATATTAGTTGATCCCCCATCCTCTTCTCTTTAGTTGGCACTAGATTGGACTTGGAAAGGGGTCCAAAACCCCCTAAAATCGTGAGTCACGTGCTCCCATTAATGAGGCACATTTTTATCAGCTCGATTACGCGGCTAGAATGCTCGCGTACGCGAGAATGCTCGAACAAGGTCGCGTAGGCAGCCAGAATGGTTGCGTACGTGAAGGTGCATGACTTGGTCACGTATGTAGCCAGAATGCTTGTGTACGCGAGATAGCAGAAGTCCGAAGCTCTAATTTTCTTCATGATTCCTCATCCTAGCATGCTCCCTTTTCTCTTTCCATACCTTTTTTGACCAGTATAACCTGAAATACTTGAACGCACACATCAAGGCACCAATGGATTAAAATAGTGAAATAAAATCTACCTATTTAAGCATAAGAAATTATGCTTTTATTATTCAAGCTCAATTACAAAGGAATAAAAAAAATGACAATTTGAAGGAATAAGTGTGTGAATAGTTGATAAAACTACCCTAAATTAGCATATGATAAACTATAAAATTGGGGTTTATCACCTTCCCTTATAGAAAGATCATTCCTTCATAGTTATGTCAACAAAGATATATTATTATATAAAATTGATGGGAGTGCCCTTCCCTTACCGAAGTTTTCCAAAAGTTTGTGGATCACATTCCGTTACTGAAGGATCATCTCGATTCGATCACCTTCCCTTACCGAAGAATCATCTCGATTATCTTGTCTTTGGGGGTCACCTTCCGTTACCAAAGAATCATTTCCTCAGTTTAATTTACAGACAATGTTATTTAGACATACATAAGAAAAGGATCATTCAAGAAGATATAATGATAAAAGAACATATAAAGTAATAACACCATAATAATTACAATGGTACAAGATAGGCATGTACTCCCTAATCAAACAAATATTAACAACATAATAGCATAAATTAAAGGATCATATTAATTCACATAATGAAAGTAGGGCATAATCAAACAAAAATTATAAAAAGGCATGTACTCTCGACTTGATAGATAGGGATTTTACACTGGTTTGGATTTTTCCACTTAAAATAACTTCTGTTGCAAGTATAGACCAAACTGGCAACCAACTCCCACCATCAAAGTTTAAATTTTTTAATTCAAATTAACCGAGAGTAATCAAACCTTGGGTCATCTTCCATAGGAACTAATGCCTAAGAGTGCATAAAATTGGTTGTGAGAATCAAAAGGGGTTTTCAATGATTAAAGCAAGCAATGAAGAAATAAAAGAACGATCAAAATTGCATGTAATAAGAACAAGTAAGGCTCAAAATTGATGGAAATGTGGTTCAAAACGTAAATGGAACCTTGACTTGGGATAAGTTATGGAATTCCTTCCTTGCCATAACCACAACTATGATAATTATGATGGATTAATCTCACTAAGTCAACCCTTAACATCGAAGGATAGGTCAAGTTAGTATAATTGTCATTAATCCACAAATTCTAGATAACTTACTAATTACCTTAGTAAGAAGCTAGCGTTAGTGGAAACAATAACAATTAACAACCCAAGAATTATCACTAAATGTCAGACATTTTGAATCTAGTATTCCATAATTTCATTTCCCCAAGCCAAGGGATGGAAATTTACCCCATAATTAAAATTGGCATTTCATCAAACACATAAAGGGCATAATCACAAAACATGGAAAAATTGGGAAAATGATGAAAACTATGAACCACAAAAGAACAAAATCAACAATGGCAATCCAATAAACATATAAGAACCATCAAACCTCAAATTCGTTAACCAAAACTCAAAATTGCAAAACTATGTATATGTTGACAAGAGAAATTAAAATATAAGAAAGTGTAGAACAAGTAGTGTAATAAAAGAGAAATTAAAGAAATAATTATAATGAAATTGCTAGGATCCAAAATCAAAACTTGAAGCTATAAAATTCTACAAAACCCTAATTAAAATTGAGAGAAAACCAAAGGAAAACTAACCTAAAAACTACCCTAAAAACTAACTAAGTGTATTGTATGAAGTATGGAAGTGTATAGTCCCAATTGGTGTTGCTTCCCCCCTTCATATATGCTCCAAATCCTTCAAAAATGGGCCAAAAAGCCCCTCAAATCGCGAGCCACGTGATTTTTTAATGAAGTCACGCGCAGGCACTTGTGCGTCCGCTCAGGTGTGTGCGTACGCACAATTGCTGAATTTCCTCCTGTGTGTACGCACAGAAGTTGTGCATGGGCACACTTGCTTATTTCCATTCTGTGCGTACACACAGAGTTGTGCATGGGCATAGGTGCTGATTTTGACCCTTGTGCGTAGGCACAGAAAGTGTGCGTGGGCACACTCTGAAATGCTTCTCTCCTTTGATTTCTTCATATTTTCTCCCTATTCCATACTTTTCTTCCACTCTTATCAAGCCATTTCAACCTATTATACCTGAAATCACTCATCAAAACCATCAAGTCATCGAATGGAATGAAAGTGGAATAAAATTGATTAAATTAAGCACAAAATAGCATGGTTTCACAATTAGACAAAATCTAGAGAGAAAACATAAAAGCATGCTATTTAGATGAATAAATGTGGGTTTATATGATGGAATCTGCTCAAATTAATACAAAATTTATCATCAAATATGGATTCATCACTCTCATCGCCAGAAAGAGGAAGAACAAATTGCGAATAGGAGAGTGAGAGAGGACAATGAAAGAAGATAGCATCTCCATCGTTATGACAGTCGCTGCTATGTTGATACTGACCGAAGGGTGAGGCAGAGAGAACTTCTTATTTACTATGATAGCCCCAAGGAGAAGACAAACAACATTTTTAGAGAGAGGATGGAGGCGATGCCGTCAAAGTCCAAAGTCGGGCAACAATAGTGTGGACTATGGAGGTTATAGACAGAGGAAATGAATAATGGTTGAAGAAAAGGAAATTAGGTTAAAGATGCTAAGAGTATGAATGGAATTATAAAAATATTAAAAGGATAAAATTGTAAAAATTTCAGTGTCTCAAATTAAAAATTATTGTCTCAGCTAATTAGAGAGACACACAGCACGTGTTTTTTATGGGTATCTCTGTGTAACTCTGTCTCTCTTATTTTTATGTCTCACATACCAAACAAAGAACATGTTCTACCGTATCTCTGTTTTGGCATATACAAACATCAACCAAATAATGCCTTAAAGTACCACTGTGTTTTATTAGAAAATGGTTAAAAATTAAATTTTTCAAATAATAATTAACAAATTGAAAGGAGTGAAGCACAAAAATATTTAGCTTTTGAAGTTTCAATTGCTTTTATTTAGTTCTCAAATTTACAAATATGACTCACACTAGTCTTTGTGACAATTTTCAGCATATAAATATTAGTGGAACACTGACATGGACAACAAAAGCCACGTTGGAACTTGTAAAGCAACATTGTTTTAATTTTGACACTCAAATAGCCAAAAAATGACGCTGTATCACTTGGTTTGGGAGAAAACATTTCAATAAACACCATTTAATGTTGTTTTAGGCTATTTGAATGCCAAAATCAAAATGGTGTTGTTTTATAGAGTCCAGCATGGTATCCAGTTGTCCACATCAACGTTCTATTAAGGTTTGTTGATGCACGGAAACTTGTCTCTCAACAGATTTCCCTCGGCAAGTATACCGAATTGTCGTCAAGTAAAAACTCACAATAGAGTGAGGTCGAATCCCACAGGGATTGATTGGTCAAGCAACTTTAATTGGAGGAATGTTCTAGTCGAGCTAAGCAGAATTTGATTTGAGAATTGCAGGAAATTAAATGGCGGGAAAGTAAATGGCAGAAAATGTAAATGCTGGAAATAAAGAGCTGAATATAAATGACGGAAAGTAAATTGCAGAATCTTAAATGGGGAATGGGGAATTTAGCATGAAAGTAAATGGCAGAAAGTAAAGAAAATGGGTAAGATTAGAAATGGGGGATTCATTGGGCTTAGGAGATGTTGCATTCTCCGGATCAAGTTCATTTTCATCTCTTCCTCAATCAATGCATTCATTGATCTCCTTGGCAATCTTAAGTGATTGAATTCCAATTCCTTGGTAATTCAATCTCTCAAATCTTGATCAATAGCCAATTCCTTGGTCTAATTGCTCATGAGAAGAGATGAAGTATGGTCACTGATTGTACTACATGTATTTCCAAATCAAAGTATTAGGAGAATTATATGTCACCATATCCGCCTAACCCCCAATTTGGTCCAACATGAGAAAGCATTTCTAGCATGATCCCTTCATTTCTCTTCCAAGGTTCCGAAGAGATCCAAGTATGAATAGCTTCTTTTCCAAGACAACTACCCAATTGGATGAAGTTTGAAAGCTTTCTAGTAAAATCAAGAGAAAAGAATGAAGAAGAATAATGAAAACTATTATTGATTCATCAAATTACAACAGAGCTCCCTAACCCAATGAAAGGGGTTTAGTTGTTCATGGCTCTGGAAATGGAAAACAAAGATGGAGAATGCATTCTGAAAGTAAAACTAGAATTTGCAGAGAAAGTAAAATTATACAGAGAGTAGTTCTCTCAATCCAAAAGCCTTTCTCTAGTTCAAAACTACTCCTATTTATACTACTCTTCTTATCTTCTAGTTGGCTCTTCAAGTCTTGGATATGGGGCTTTGGATCTTGAGTTGAAGCAGTTATCATCTTTAGTGGGCTCAGCTTCACTTGCAGAGAAAGTGTGCAGTAGGCATGGACTTTAGCTTAGGGCGTTAGTGGTGTTAACGTCAAGTGAAAATGTGGGGTCAAGAACGTTAGTCACAATCACGTTTTTCACTAACGTTCCTAACCCAAAATGGTCCACGTTAACTTCAATGTTAGTGGCACTAACGTGACCACTAACGTTGCCTCTTGGCCCTTCGTAAACGTTACTGGGGTTTACCTTTCCCAATAACGTTGAGAGTACCCCTTTCTCCTTACGTTAGAGTTCACGTTAGTATAGTTAACGTGACCTTTAACGTAGGCTTGCCAAATCTTCGAGAGCGTTAGTGACACCTACCTTTTTCACTAACGCTCCAAAATGCCCCTTTCCCACGTTAGTGCCTCACGTTAATTACATTAACGTGACCACTAACGTGGTGTTGATTGCCATCTCCTATGTTAGTGACAAGGTGAGTGTCACTAACGTTGGCTCATCATCCCTTAACGTTGTCACTAATTAACGTGGTAACTAACGTGGCTCATAGTGGCTTAGTCCAACGTTAGTGACAAAGGTGAATGTCACTAACGTTGGCGATTCCTTGCTCGTTCCACGTTAAAGTTCACGTTAACTAAGTTAACGTGGCTCTTAACGTAGCCAATATGGGCTTAGTCCAACATTAGTGACAAAGGTGAGTGTTACTAACATTGGCATTATCTTCCTCTTCCACGTTAGAGTTCACGTTAACTGAGTTAACGTGACTTTTAATGTGGCCAATTGCCCTTTTGGAGCGTTAGTGGCACTCACTTTTACCACTAACACTTAGAGCTTCCTTTTCCTCCACGTTAACTACCACGTTAATGTAGTTAATGTGGTAATTAATGTGGGCTATGATGGCTTCGAAGACGTTATTAGCGATCACTTTTCTCATTAACGTTGCAAGCTAGCTCCCATTCCACGTTAGTGGTCACGTTGGTTAGACTAACGTGGCTTTTCCTTGCTTCCTTTATCCTGAAATCAAGCAAATAAAGTGCATCAAAGCTCTAATCCAAGTTATGAGTCATGCATCATCTAATTTGTCACTAAATTTATGCATAATTCTCATGAAATCATATAAAATTCATAATGTTTGCTTGAATCAAGATGTAAGTGAAATTCTACCCAAAACTTACTTATTTCCTAAGAAAATGCATGAAACTACCCTAAAATAGTAAAGAAAAGGTCAGTGAAACTGGCCGAAATTCCCTGGCATCACAACACCAAACTTAAAGCTTGCTTGTCCCTAAGCAAGTACTGAAACATGAGAATGATGAATGAAATGACAAAAGGAATGAATCATTATTGTGGAAGTCATGTCCTTGGTTTTATGGGGTTTCATGCATAGCAACTTAGGTTCATTCCTTTACTGGCTTTCAGACCTTTATCATGCCCTGGAATACTCACTTGATTGCACCCTTTGAGACTTTTATTTATTGATCCCTTTGTCTTTTCAAGGTTTATTGCATCCTTAGGCTAAGTGCTCTGTGAGGGGGCGACTCTTTAAAATAAGCTTTCAGCCAACACTCCCGAACCAGTTGGTTCAAGGTGCTAGGTGTTGAAACACCCCTAAGGACTTACTCCCTCAAGTCTCTCTCCCCCATACATGCACACCACAGGCACATGATTTGTTATTTTCTTTCCTTGAGGCCTTGGTGTCCAGCACCTCTTTGGGTTACTAAATGTTCTGTAGCAAGGTTGCTCTTGATAGTGGATTTTCAGTTGATAATCCCGGGTTAGTTAACCCAAGTTACCAAGTGATGAAGCACTCCTAAGAACTTATTCATCCAAGCAGATCCTTGGTACAAGAGCACCACAGACACATCCCTCAAGATTCAAGCCCTTGGTGCCTAGCCTTATTTCTTATTACTTTTCTTTCTTTTTCAACTCTTATTGTTCTTTTCCTTTTTCTTATTAGGATCTTATTATTTTAGCTAGTCTCATGGGGTGTGTTTCAAGCATATGACTTCAAGACAGATAGTTGCCTTCCTACCTTGTTGGTGAACCAACTTAGCTAAGTGATTACTACACCACAAGCTTAAGAACCTACTCCACAATTGATCATCACTCTGGTCTTTCATAACATCTCTTTTTATTTGACTCAAGGGACAAGCATACAAGTAAGTAAGGTGAAAATGAAGACAGGTAACTTGAACCAGCACACATATGACAAAGACAATGAAAGAAAATATTATATTCTAGTGATTTAAGCTAAAGAGTAACTATTAATCAGGGGCACATTCAGACTTCCAATTTTTTTTTAACATCTCCAAACATATGGGATCAAGTAGCAATACAACCTTTTGGTGGTGCCTTCTTGTTATCTCTTTGTTGTCATCATCCATAGCTTCTGCGTCCTTCTTCGCCTCCTTGGATGGTGGTGCACTGTTTTTCTAGAAGGTTGATTGAATTCCTGCAAAGTTATTGGAAGTTGCTTGTTCCCCAAGCACTTGAGGAATAGTTAGCTTGCATGTATGCTTGTAAATTTCTGCACTTAATTTGGTGTGTGAACACCAAACTTAGTTCATTGCTTAATGCAGAACCTCATGTGCTTTTATTGATAAAACAACTATGAAATAGAAACTAAACTATTGTTAAGCGGTTTCCCTGATTGGTTGGGGCTAGCAACTTGCCATTGAAGAGGTGTAATGTGATTCTAACTGAAATCTTTGGTGGAACACCAAACTTAGAATTACACATTCACTCTTGGATTGGTTTGGTGTGCAACACCAAACTTGGCTCCTCACAATACGAGGGAAACTGCTTATATCCTTTATTGAGATGATCATGAAAAGAAAACTACCTTAGGTTGGGTTGCCTCCCAACGAAGCACTCTTTTAGCGTCGCTAGCTCGACGATTTGCCCTTTGTCAGGGTGGTTGGTAATGCTTCAGATCTTCCCCTCTTGCAGTAAACCTATATCCATTGGCTTCATCAAGGATCTCTACATGTTCTAGGGAGAGAACTTTGTTGTTGGTGAAAACCTTAGGTAGCTGAGATGGGATTGTGGGGAGATGAGGTGGGATATCTAGGAAGTAAGCTGAGATCACTTTATCCCCTGGAGAGAAATCCTCTGTAGGGATCTTCTTGTTTCTCCACCTCCTTGGTGCCTTCTTCTTTGTTCCTTTTGATGTTGCCCTGCTCTTTGTGACTTCTTCTTTCAAGGAAATTTTGTTGCTGGTCTCATATGACTCTGGTGGTTTAGGTTCCTCCTGATCTTCCTTGGGCTGTGACAACTGCCGATTATCTTGTTCATCAACCAAAGGGGTTCCCAAGTGTACAGCTTGTGCTTCAATGCTTGTTTCTTCCACCAGTGCTTTGTCGTGCTCTCCCCTTGGTTCCTTGCTTTTCTGATCTGCTTCTTGTGAGGGTTTGAAGACATTGAATGCGAGTTGTTCGTCATGTATCCTCAATATTAGCTCTCCTCGCTCTACATCTATGAGCGCTTTGGCTGTAGCTAGGAATGGTCTTCCGAATATGATTGGGTGAAGGTGACTCTCTTCCATTTCTACTATGACAAAGTCTATGGGAAGGAAGTAGTTCCCAACCTTTACTAACACGTTTTCCACCACTCCTACTGTTTGTTTTTGAGTTTTGTCAGCCAGCCTGATGACTACATCTGTGGGCATTAGCTCATTGATATGCAGCTTCTTCATAAGGGATAAAGGCATTAAGATGATGCTTGCTCCCAGATCAAAGAATCCCTTATCAAACATTGTTTCTCCTATGGCAGAGGGATGTGAAAACTCCCTGAGTCCTTCCTTTTTGTAGGCATCTCTGGTTGAATGAGAGCACCGCACTCCTTATTCATCACTATTGTTTGCCCTCCTTTGAGTGAGCTTTTCCTGGTCAGCAGCTCCTTTATATACTTAATGTATGAGGGCATTTGTTGGAGGGCCTTGATGAATGGTATGTTTACATGGAGAGATGCAAACATGTCAAGAAACCTTGAGTATATTCTCTTTTCTACACCACCCTTGAGTCTTTGGGGAAAAGGTGCATAGAGTCTCAGTAGCTCCTTCGGTGAAATTTTGGTTTCTTGGTGATCCTCTTCCTGTTTCTCTGCTGATGTATCTCCAGGTTGTTCTAATGGTTTGTTCGGCTCTTCCTCAGTCCCCTTATCACTTATAGTGACCATCTTGCAATCTTCCCATCTGACCTTCTTTGCTTCACCTCTTGGGTTCTTCTCTGTGTCATTGGGGAAGCTATTAGTAGGTTTGGAAATCTTCTCAGAGAGGTATCCCACTTGAAATTCTAGCTTCTTGATGGTGTCTCCCTGGTTCTTGATATTGGCTCACACCTCCTCCTTGAACACTTTGTTATCTTGGATTTCCTTACATATGCCTTCAAGTAGAGTCTCAATCCTTGATAGTCTTTCTTCTGATGATGCTGAGTTGAGATTGGAGGGATGAGAAGGGCCATTTTGTCTTTGGTATGGATGTTGAGGTGTGTTGTTAGGTGGGTGCTGATATGATCTCTGTGTGGAATGTTGGTGAGCTGCATTGTTGTTGGGGTTGTGACGTCTCTGATCTTGACCTTGGTCTTGTTAATTTCCCCACCCAAAGTTTGGGTGGTTCCTCCAACCAGGATTATAGGTTTTGGAGTATGGGTCATGGTTCTGCCTAGGTGGATTTCCAATGTAGTTGGCTTGTTCCTGATCACCCTCTGCTTCTTCATTCACTCCTTCTTGAGCTGCTGTTGAGGCGGTGATTACTGCTACTTGATTCCTCTCCATCTTCTTGGTAAGGTCAGCCAGCTGCTTGGTGATCATCTTATTTTGAGCTAGCAGTGCATCCACGTTGTTCAGCTCCATCACTCCTCTAGTGTTGCCTCTTTCAGAAGCATAGAAGTAGTCATTCTCAGCTACAGTCTCAATGACATCTATGGCTTCTTCAATGGTCTTTTTCTTGTTCAGAGATCCCCCGGATGAGTGGTCTACTGCCTTCTTTGATTCATAAGAAAGACCTTCATAGAAAATATATAACTGCACCCATTCATTGAACATATCTGGCGGGCACCTTCTTGTCAAGTCTTTAAATCTCTCCCATGCTTCGTAGAGAGTCTCACCATCCTGTTTTCTGAAAGTTTGAACTTCAGCTCTCAACCTGTTGATTCTTTGAGGAGGATAGAATCTCGCTAAGAACTTGTTCACCACATCTTCCCAGGTTGTTAAGCTCTCCTTCGGGAAGGATTCCAGCCATTTAGATGCCTTGTCCTTGAGTGAGAAAGGGAATAGAAGCAGTCTGTAGGTGTCAGGATGAACACCATTAGACTTCACAGTATCACATATCCTCAGGAAGGTGGTTAGATGTTGATTGGGATCTTCTTGAACACTTACTCCGAATGAACAGTTGTTCTGAACAAGGGTGATGAGCTGTGGTTTAGTTCAAAGTTGTTGGCATGTATGGTTGGCTTTTGGATGCTACTTCTACAGTTTCCTAGGTTTGGATTGATGTAAGATTCCAGAACTCTTCTCTCTTGCCCAGCATGATGCACTGGGCCTTCTCTGATTCATGATGGTTTTCCATATTCTCATCCATGTCTGGTTCAAAATACTCCTCCTCTTCCTCAGCACTAACGACTCTCTTTCCTCTTGCTTCCCTCCTCAATCTAAGGAAGGTCCTCTCAGGTTCAGAATCAAAGGAAGTTGAAGCCCTGCTTCTTCTACCTGTCATACAACCCACAAGTCACAAGCAAAAAAGATAGATGTAGACAGTATTCTCTGCAGAAATACTTTTAGTGTGAGTGATGCAATATATCAAATAGTTAGTGGGTCAGTGAACTAAATAGTAAAAAAATGCAGATAACACCAAAAACGGGTAAGGGGTAAAAGGAAGAAAATAACTAAGACTGAAAATAAATTACTCAAATGAAATTAAATCAAACAAAAGAAAAAAATGCTCAATCTAGTTATCCACCAATTTAATCATTGTTGATGCAAAATCAATCCCCGGCAACGGCGCCATAAACTTGATGCACGGAAACTTGTCTCTCAACAGATTTCCCTCGGCAAGTATACCGAATTGTCGTCAAGTAAAAACTCACAATAGAGTGAGGTCGAATCCCACAGGGATTGATTGGTCAAGCAACTTTAATTGGAGGAATATTCTAGTTGAGCTAAGCAGAATTTGATTTGAGAATTACAGGAAATTAAATGGCGGGAAAATAAATGGCAGAAAATGTAAATGCTGGAAATAAAGAGCTGAATATAAATGACGGAAAGTAAATTGCAGAATCATAAATGGGGAATGGGGAATTTAGCATGAAAGTAAATGGCAGAAAGTAAAGAAAATGGGTAAGATTAGAAATGGGGGATTCATTGGGCTTAGGAGATGTTGCATTCTCCGGATTAAGTTCATTTTCATCTCTTCCTCAATCAATGCATTCATTGATCTCCTTGGCAATCTTAAGAGATTGAATTCCAATTCCTTGGTAATTCAATCTCTCAAATCTTGATCAATAGCCAATTCCTTGGTCTAATTGCTCATGAGAAGAGATGAAGTATGGTCACTGATTGTACCACATGTATTTCCAAATCAAAGTATTGGGAGAATTATATGTCACCATATCCGCCCAACTCCCAATTTGGTCTAACATGAGAAAGCATTTCTAACATGATCCCTTCATTCCTCTTCTAAGGTTCCGAAGAGATCCAAGTATGAATAGCTTCTTTTCCAAGACAACTACCCAATTGGATGAAGATTGAAAGCTTTCTAGTAAAATCAAGAGAAAAGAAAGAAGAAGAATAATGAAAACTATTATTGATCCATCAAATTACAACAGAGATCCCTAACCCAATGAAAGGGGTTTAGTTGTTCATGGCTCTGGGAATGGAAAACAAAGATGGAGAATGCATTCTGAAAGTAAAACTAGAATTTACAGAGAAAGTAAAATTATACAGAGAGTAGTTCTCTCAATCCAAAAGCCTTTCTCTAGTTAAAAATTACTCCTATTTATACTACTCTTCTGATCTTCTAGTTGGCCCTTCAAGTCTTGGATATGGGCCTTTGGATCTTGAGTTGAGGCAGTTATCATCTTTAGTGGGCTCAGCTTCACTTGCAGAGAAAATGTGCAGTAGGCATGGACTTTAGCTTAGGGCGTTAGTGGTGTTAAAGAACGTTAGTGACAATCACCTTTTTCACTAACATTCCTAACCCAAAACGGTCCACGTTAACTTCAACGTTAGTGGCACTAACGTGACCACTAACGTTGCCACTTGGCCCTTTGCAAACGTTACTGGGGTTTACCTTTCCCAATAACGTTGAGAGTACCCCTTTCTCCTTACGTTAGAGTTCACGTTAGTATAGTTAACGTGACCTTTAACGTAGGCTTGCCAAATCTTCGAGAACGTTAGTGACACCTACCTTTTTCACTAACGCTCCAAAATGCCCCTTTCCCACGTTAGTGCCTCACGTTAATTACATTAACGTGACCACTAACGTGGTGTTGATTGCCATCTCCAACGTTAGTGACAAAGGTGAGTGTTACTAACGTTGGCTCATCATCCCTTTCCTCCACGTTAGCTTCCACGTTAATGTAGTTAACGTGGTAACTAACGTGGCTCATAGTGGCTTAGTCCAACGTTAGTGACAAAGGTGAATGTCACTAACGTTGGCGATTCCTTGCTCCTTCCACGTTAGAGTTCACGTTAACTAAGTTAACGTGGCTCTTAAGTTAGCCAATATGGGCTTAGTCCAACGTTAGTGACAAAGGTGAGTATCACTAACGTTGGCATTATCTTCCTCTTCCACATTAGGGTTCACGTTAACTGAGTTAACGTGACTCTTAACGTGGCCAATTGCCCTTTTGGAGCGTTAGTGGCACTCACTTTTACCACTAACGCTTGGAGCTTCCTTTTCCACCACGTTAACTACCACGTTAATGTAGTTAACGTGGTAATTAACGTGGGCTATGATGGCTTCGAAGACGTTATTGGCAATCACTTTTCTCATTAATGTTGCAAGCTAGCTCCCATTCCACGTTAGTGGTCACATTAGTTAGACTAACGTGGCTACTAACGTGGCTACTAACGTTGGTTTTCCTTGTTTCCTTTATCCTAAAATCAAGCAAATAAAGTGCATCACAGCTCTAATCCAAGTTATGAGTCATGCATCATCCAATTTGTATTAAATTCATGCATAATTCTCATGAAATCATATAAAATTCACAATGTTTGCTTCAATCAAGATGTAAGTGAAATTCTACCCAAAACTTGCTTATTTCCTAAGAAAATGCATGAAACTACCCTAAAACAGTAAAGAAAAGGTTAGTGAAACTGGCTGAAATGCCCTGGCATCACTTGTATGCATTGAAAATTGTCTTAGAGAATAACAGAGTCACATTCGCAACGTTTGAAGATTAATTGGAGGCAATTGAAACTTCATAAATTAAATTGAGGCTCACATGTAAGTTTAAGAACCAAGTTGAGTATTATCTTAAAGTTCATTACAATTAAGAGTTCAGTTACTAAGTTGACACTTGGCACTGGGTTTATATGTTTGTATTTATAAAAGATTTAATTTTCATGCATTCTTAGTATAAAAGAATTTTATACAAATAATTAATCGAATGTTATTGCATTAGTAAAAATAACTTATCTTTAAAAAAGTTTAATACAAATAATTAATCATCTTTATCCTAAGAAGGTGACGCTAAAATTCAAAGCTGGTACAAAGTATGTTGCCAAGAAATAATCAAAGAAATTTACTCAATAGAGATTTCAGATTATGCACTGGTTTCTTCGTTTTTGGCCTCCACGGATGCATGTTTCTAGAGTAATATGTTTTGTTCTGAATTTTTCCTCCTTTAGTTATGTCAAGGTCAATATGTTCAAGCAATAATGGAACACCTTCAAGATACAAGGTATTTCAGCTCACTACAATATTTTTGAGCTATTGCAACATATGATGTAAACAACATTTGAAAAATATTGTTTAAAATAGTAAAAAACAACACTTAAAATTTATTGCAAAAAAATAAGATTATTACAACTCTTTGTTAATAAGTGTTCTCTTTGATCAATTTAAAAAATATATAAAAAATATTGCTTTAGTAAATTAAAAAAACAACATTTATAATATTCATATATTACACTTTATAAGGGTTACTTTTAAATATATAATAAACTTCTGGTGGTAAACGTTGCTTAAATCTTTTTAATCAAAATTTTAATTCCCTCCAAATATTTTAATAGAACTTTCTTTCCCTCCAAAACCAAAAACAGCAAAGGAAACACAAGTGATGACCGGAATTCACTCCCTATAAAAATGAATCCGTTCTTTGGCAAGCGCACCAAATATCGTCAAGTAATAACCCACTAGGAGTGGGGTAGAATCCCATAGAGATTAACGGATTAAGGCAAATAATAGTTAATTGATTACCCTAGTTAAACGATTCAATTTTGAGAGATAAGCAACAAGAAAAGTAAATGACAAGAAAGTAAAGGAAAGCAATAAAGTGCAAAAAAGTAAATGGCAAGGAAAGTAAAGTACAAGAAAGTAAAGTGCTGGAAATATAAAGTGCAGAAAATGTAAATAACCATAAAGTAAATAAAAGAAAGAAAGATAAAATAAATATTGGAATCAAGAGATATTGCATCCTCCAGATTAATTGACTGCATCTCATCTTCAATCATGCAACTCATTGACCTCTTGGCAATCATGATTGATTGAGCCCCAATTTCTTGGTGACTCAATCTTTCAAATCTTTATCAATAGCCAATTCCTTAGTCTAATTGCTCATGAGAAGAGATGAAGCTTGTTCCCTGATTATACCAGACATTTTCTTAGACCCAAATAATGGAGATATTTCATGTCATCGTATCCCTTCCAAAACCCAAATCTATTCAAGTGTGAGAAAGAAGTTCAAGCACGATTTTATGTTTCCTCTTCTAAGGTTCCCATAAAACCCAATTACCTTTTTCACCTCTAGTTGTAACGTCCACCCTAAAGTGTTATATATCGTTAGAAAGCTCTTGATGTTAGCTTTCCAATGCTACCAAAAACAGATCATTTGGACCTCGACAACTCAAGTTATGTTCCTTTGAAGATGAAGAGGTCAGGCTGGTAACTCTGCAGTGACGTATTTTTCTCCTTGTGTTTTTGGGGTCAATATCTTTCTAAATTCCAGTGACCATAATACAGTTTTATATATGGTTGGAATACCCTGGATGTCTACCTTTTAATGGAACTAGAATCACCTCATTTGGAGTTGTGTAGCTCAAGATAACTTCATTTGAATGAGAGCGGTTCAGGCTGGCATATGTCTCGGCGTGCCACGCCCAATGCTTGGCGTGCCACGCCCATAGTGGGGATCAAAATCACTCCTCTGCAACTTAAGCCTGGCATGCCACACCCAAAACACCAAGTGGCACGCCCTCTTTGAGATCTAGGCTTCACAAACTTAGTGTGCTACGACCATAGCACCAAGTGGCCCGCCCATGTTAGAACTGCATTCTTTCAAGCTTGGCGTGCCACGCCTGGAACCCAAGTGGCACACCCAAGTCACAATTAAGGTTGGCACGCCATGCCTTCAACATCAAGTGGCACGCCCATGTTGAACTCTTCAATATCCCTTGTTGGAATATTGGCCTGGCGTGCCACGCCTAGAGCACCAAGTGGCACGCCCATTGTTGAGAGTTGGTTCAAAAGCTTGGCGTGCCACACCCAGAGCTTCAAGTGGCACGCCCAGCTTCACACGCCTAGCTTTATTTGTTATTTCCTTCCCCTTTTGTTGCTTTTTTTCACCTAAAATTCAGCACAAACCTAAAGCAATGTACCATAATATATATCATTTGGTTCATGAAATTGCATTGATTTAATGAGATTATGCTCTTTTTAAGTCCCTTTTAGATAAGAAAAAGAGGTCGATGATTCAACTCATCACAATACCAAACTTAAACTTTGCTTGTCCTCAAGCAAACAAAGAATCATGCAATAGATTTTGGCAAACCAAGGTGAGAAGAGTAGCAATTTTTATGTTCATGGTTGGCTAGTTTCTTATGCATGCTACAATCACAAAAGACATTCAAATGATTGACACTTCTATCTAGCTCATTTTATGAAATCTTTTTCTTTATGTTCCTTCCTTGAAACAAGCTTTTCATTCTTTTCTTAGCTTACGTTTTGGGTGCTTTGCACCATGTGTTGAAAGCTATGACTCTAAATACTTTGTTTTCAAGTATTACCACTTGATACATAAGCACCATAAGCATTTAATTAGTGGACTCTTTAAGCTCATTTGTTTCTTTTCGTTACTCTCTAATCATTGATGATCAGAGCCTTGATCTTTGAGGGAGTGCTTTTGCACTTGAGCCTAGCCTTGACTCTAAATATTTTGTTTTCAAACTTTTTGCTTGATACATAAACATCACAAGTAGTTAACAAATGAATTGTCATTGGTACTCAGAGCCTTCAGCTTTCTCATTCTTTCCCTTTTCTTTTCTTGCCTTATTTGCATTTGGTTCTTCAAGGTTTTCATGATTTCAAAAATTTCATAAAATGTCCAAGTTGAAAACTTCAATTAAATAAATTCAAATGCAATTGAGCAACAATAGTCATGCTAGCTTCCCAATATTCATAAGCTTAAGCTAACTTCTTCTTTAATTACCTTGTTTGTTTATGATCATGATTCTTAATTACTTTG
Organism: Arachis hypogaea; assembly: GCF_003086295.3. NCBI lineage: Eukaryota > Viridiplantae > Streptophyta > Magnoliopsida > Fabales > Fabaceae > Arachis > Arachis hypogaea. The sequence goes on along the minus strand of NC_092055.1, from coordinate 96,870,235 downwards.
AACTCACAAAACTCAAGATGGTAGTCATAATGTCATAGCACATGTTAAAATTCACCAATCAAGCTATGCTTATTCACAAGAAATAATCATACATGCATACAAAAAAATAGAAGACAATCATGCAATTTAAATGTACTGAAAACAAATAAGAGGAAAAAGGAATGTTACCACCTTGTAGTTCATCTTCATTGTTGTTGTCCTTTTCCTCTTATTCTTCCCCTTCCCACACCAAACTTAGAATAATTGCTTGTCCTCAAGCAACAAATAAAACAGTGGTGATGGGGTCTATGATAGGCCATGAATGTCTTAAATAATAGAATGTGAGAAATGCATGTGCTTAGGCAAGCCAAATTAAAGATACAATAAAAGCACAAGAGCTAAAAACAGAGACAATGTGATTGCATTAAAAAGAAAGGAAGAAAAATGTCTAATCTAGGTAATCAACTAACCGGTAGTTTGTTAATCAAAATTAATCCCCGGCAATGGCTCCATAAAACTTGATGACTGGAATCCACTCCCCATAAAAATGAATCCGTTCTTTGGCAAGCGCACCAAATATCGTCAAGTAATAACCCACTAGGAGTGGGGTAGAATCCCACAGAGATTAACAGATTAAGGCAAACAATAGTTAATTGATTATCCTAGTTAAACGATTCAATTTTGAGTGATAAGCAACAAGAAACAAGAAAGTAAAGGAAAGCAATAAAGTGCAAGAAAGTAAATGGCAAGGAAAGTAAAGTACAAGAAAGTAAAGTGCTGGAAATATAAAGTGCAGAAAATGTAAATAACTATAAAGTGAATAAAAGAAAGAAAGATAAAATAAACATTGGGGTCAAGAGATATTACATCCTCCAGATTAATTGACTTCATCTCATCTTCAATCATGCAACTCATTAACCTCTTGAAAATCATGATTGATTGAGCCTCAATTCCTTGGTGACTCAATCTCTCAAATCTTCATCAATAGCTAATTCCTTGGTCTAATTGCTCATGAGAAGAGATGAAGCTTGTTCCCTGATTATACCACACACTTTCCTAGACCCAAATAATGGAGAGATTTCATGTCACCGTATCTCTTCCAAAACCCAAATATATTCAAGTGTGAGAAAGAAATTCAAGTATAGTTTTTTGTTTCCTCTTCCAAGGTTCCCATAAAATCCAATTGCATTCAATCTATTTTCCAAGATAATTGAATGCTAGAATGAAAAACGAAATTCTTTTTAGTAAATCAAAGAGAGATGAATAGACGAAGAAGAAGAATAAAAATAATCAATCCATCAAATAGCAAAAGAGCTCTCTTTCCTGATGGAAAGAGTTAGTAATTCATAACTAAAATATTTACAAAGTAAGAAAGAAAAGGAAAGAGGAGAGAAATGTAGAGAGAAGGTCCGAAGACCCCTCTAAAATGTCTCTAGAATAATAGATGATCCCCATCATTCTATGAAACTAAGGCCTTTATATAGGCTCTCCTAAATTACAAACTTAAATGAAATTGAAAGTAAATTACAATGAAATGAAAATGAACTATTCTAGATGCTTCTTGTGGCCTTGATTGGTTGACAATTGTGGCTTGAATGAGGGTTGGAGTGGACTTGGTTGAAGGTTGGGAGTTACAGGGGGAAGTTGGCGTGTGGTTTCAAGTGCCACTCTCACTTGACTTTCCTCTTTGAATTGTGACCCATTTGACACGTTAAAAAGATGGAGTTGTTTGGGCCTCAAATTGAATGTCCACCATAAAGTATTATATATTTTTGGAAAGCTCTAGATGTTAGCTTTCCAACGCCGCTAAAATCAACTCATTCGGATCTTCGTAGCTCATGTTATTCCCATTTGAAGGTTGATAGGTTAGTTTGTCAAGTAGCCCGGCGTGCCACGCCCACTTCTTGGTATGCCACGCCCATATGTTATGAAACTGGCATGCCACGCCCACTCTTTGGCGTGCCACACCTTCAATGATGCACAAAATCTTCCTCTCCGGCCATTAGAACTGGCGTGCCATGCCCAGAACCTGGCGTGCCACGCCCATTATGAAAATAGAGCTGGCGTGCCACGCCTTCGATATCAAGTGGCACGCCCAGGTTTTGCAATGCTGAAATAATGGCCTTTTTCACCTCTAGTTTTAATGTCCACCCAAGAGTGTTATATTTTCTTGGAAAGCTCTTGATGTCAGCTTTCCAACGCTACCAAAAACAGATCATCTGGACCTCTACAACTCAAGTTATGTTCTTTTGAAGATGAAGAGGTTAGGCTGGTAACTCTGCAGTGACGTGTTTTTCTCCTTGTACTTTCGGGGTCAATATCTTTCTCAATTTCAGTGTCCATAATATAGTTTTATATATGGTTAGAAAGCCGTGGATGTCTACGTTCTAATGGCATTGGAATCACCTCATTTGTAGTTGTGTAGCTCAAGATATCTTCTTCATTTGAATGAGAGGAGGTCAGGCTGGCATATGCCCCGGCGTGCCACGCCCAATGCTTGGCGTGCCACGCCCATAATGGGGCTCAAAATTACTTCTCTGGAACTTAACCCTGGCGTGCCACGCCCATAGCACCAAGTGGCACACCCATGTTGGAACTGCATTATTTCAAGCTTGGTGTGCCACACCTAGAACCCACGTGGCACGCCCAAGTCGCAATTAAGGTTAACGTGCCACGCCTTCGACATCAAGTGGCACGCCCATGTTGGAACTGCATTCTTTCAAGCTTGGGGTGCCACGCCTAGAACCTAAGTGGCACGCCCAAGTCACAATTAAGGTTGGCGTGCCACGCCTTCGACATCAAGTGGCACGCCCATGTTGAACTCTTCAATCTCCCTTGCTGGAATGTTGGCCTGGCGTGCCACGCCTAGAGCACCAAGTGGCACGCCCATTGTTGAGAGTTTGTTCAAAAGCTTGGCGTGCCACGCCCAGAGCTTCAAGTGGCACGCCCAGCTTCACACGCCCAGCTTTACTTGTTATTTCCTTCCCCTTTTGTTGCTCTTTTCACCTTAAATTCAGCACAAACCCATTTCAAAGCAATGTACCATAATATATATCATTTGGTTCATGAAATTGCATTGATTCAATGAGATTATGCTCTTTTTATAGCCCTTTTAGATAAGAAAAAGAGGTCGATGATTTAACTCATCACAACACCAAACTTAAACTTTGCTTGTCCTCAAGCAAACAAAGAATCATGCAATATATTTAGGCAAACCAAGGTGAGAAGAGTAGCAATTTTTATGTTCATGGTTGGCTAGTTTCTTATGCATGCTACAATCATAAAAGACATTCAAATGATTGATGCTTCTATCTAGCTCATTTTATGAAATCTTTTTCTTTATGTTCCTTCCTTGAAACAAGCTTTTCATTCTTTTCTTAGCTTACTTTTTGGGTGCTTTGCACCATGTGTTGAAAGCTATGATTCTAAATGCTTTGTTTTCAAGTATTACTACTTGATACATAAGCACCATAAGCATTTAATTAGAGGACTCTTTAAGCTCATTTGTTTCTGTTCTTTACTCTCTAATCATTGATGCTCAGAGCCTTGAACTTTGAGGGAGTGCTTTTGCACTTGAGCCTAGCCTTGACTCTAAATGTTTTGTTTTCAAGCTTTTTGCTTGATACATAAATACCACAAGTACTTAACAAATGAATTGTCATTGGTACTTAGAGCCTTCAGCTTTCTCATTCTTTTCCTTTTCTTTTCTTGCCTTATTTGCATTTGGTTCTTCAAGGTTTTCATGATTTCAAAAATTTCATAAAATGTCCTAGATAAAAACTTCAATTAAACAAATTTAAATACAATTGAGCAACAATAGTCATGCTAGCTTCCCAATACTTATAAGCTCATGCTAACTTCTTCTTTAATTACCTTGTTTGTTTATGATCATGATTCTTAATTACTTTGAACTCACAAAACTCAAGATGGTAGTCATAATGTCATAGAACATGTTACAATTCAGCAATCAAGCTATGCTTATTCACAACAAGTAATCACACATGCATACAAAAAAATAGAAGACAATCATGCAATTTAAATGTACTGGAAACAAATAAGAGGAAAAAGGAATGTTACCACCTTGTAGTTCATCATCATTGTTGTTGTCCTTTTCCTCTTATTCTTCCCCTTCTCACACCAAACTTAGAATGATTGCTTGTCCATAAGCAACAAATAAAACAGTGGTGATGTGGTCTATGATGGGCCATGAATGTCTTAAATAATAGAATGTGAGTAATGCATGTGCTTAGGCAAGCCAAATTAAAGATACAATAAAGGCACAAGAGCTAAAAGCAGAGACAATGTGATTTCATTAATAAATGGTGTGTGATAAACCCCGATTTTGTGGTTTATCTTGTGCTTATTTTGGGAGATTTTATCAATATTTCTCACACTTATTCGCAAGAAATGCATAGTTTTGTGTTCACTTCTCAATATTGCTCCATGATAAAAAACATGCTTAATTTGCCTTAAAATTACCATATTTTAATCCTCTTCTATTGCCATTCGATGCCGTGATGTATTTGTTGAGTAATTTCAGGAATTATAGGGTAGGAATGACTTAGAAGAGAGGGAGAAAGCATATGCAAAAAGTGAGGAACATGAAGAACTGAAATCTTGGGAGAAGCAGCATCGACGCGCCCGCGCACTCCACGCGCACGCGTGGATGAGGTTGGCTGGAAGCGACACGCAAGGATAGATGTATCCACGCGGATCAGAAGATTCATATCGACGCGCACGCGCACTTGGCGCGCACGCGTGGATCGCAAACGCAATCGGCGTGCGCGCATGCATGGCGCGCACGCGTGGGAAGCTGCATGTGACCTCATTAAAGGAAATCGTGCCTGGCGATTTCTGAGGCTCATCAGGCCCAATTTCAAGCTCTTTCTGCATGGAAAAGACCCAAGGATGCTAGGGGAAAAGGGGGGGGATCAATCATTTTTACACTAAGACACAATTTTAGAGTTTTTTTGGTTCTTTGGTTATTCTAGAGAGAGAAACCCTTGTTCCTCTCTAGATCTAGTTTTAATTTGATCTTCCCTTGTTGGATTGTGAATTGAATCTTGTTAATTACTAGTTTTAATTGTTCAATTTGAATTCCTTGTTACAATTTTGCTTATATCTAGTGATAGTTTTATGAATCCTTGTTAATTGTCATTTTATACCCATTTCATGAATGTTGTGAATCTTGACTTGTTGATGTTACATTGATGATTTCTATGTTTAGCTTTGTTGTTTGGATGATTGTATGTTGATAATTGTTAGTGGGTACTTGTAGATTTCAATTTAATTGCTATTTGAACATGTCTTTTGTTAATGCTTACCATGTATTTTATGAATTGTTTACTTTGATTATGGAGTAGTCTTCTTTACTCTTGGCCTAGGTCAAGGGAATTGGGTAAACTTGAGTCATTGGGTCTAATGGATTTGATGATTTTGGAGCCCTTGGTGGTCAATTTGATACTCATTGACGCCAACCCACTACTAATCTAATTAGTAGGTAGGTTGGGACTTATGGGTTGATGTGATCAAAGCCATTTGACGTACTTCATGTCTAGGGTAGATATTACATACTTAAGACTTTTGGAAGTAGACTTAATGAGCTTGGTTCCTCATAATTGTCAAGATATGGTTGTTAGACAAGGATGGTGACCCCAATTCCCATGCCTAGCCAAGAGTTGCTTTTATTATTCATATTTGAAAACCAAATTTCTCAACTATTTGCCTTAGTTACAGTTACTTGTTTGGTTCATAATAGAATTAAGTGGAATGTTACTTGTTCATTGGAATTGCTCATGTTTTGCTTAGTTAATTGAATTGATTTGTTGCAATTTAAGATTACTTGCTTGTTAAGATTTCCATTTATTTTCATGCTCATAACTCACAACCCCGGATTTCTAATCAATGTTGAAGCACATGTTTGCCCATTCCTTGTGAGACGACCCGAGGTTTGAATACTTCGGTTATTTCTATTCGGGTTGAACTTGTTACAACCAAATCCCTCTTCTAAATTTGACACCCGAGGATTGTTGTTGGTAGAGCTATACTTGCAACGCGATCTTATTGAAAAAAAATCTTTACCAATACACCCTTGGGGGAATTCGGTCAGTGTGCATGGTACATAGCATGAAAGATAAAGATAAGTGGCAACACAAAACTTAGTGTGACACTTTCATTTTAGAATGATATAAGTACCTAGTGAAGATTGAAAATTAAATTGTTGTAAGGCAACACCAAACTTAGAATGCAATCATATGTCAAGTTATTGAAAGTAAACTAAGTAAAGAAAGAAAATGTTACCTACGGTTGGGTTGCCTCCCAACAAGCGCTCTTTTAATGTCATTAGCTTGACATGTTGTTCTCAATTTTCTTCCTCTTCTTCCAATTGATTAATAGAAATGACCTCAGAGGAGCAGAGGAGAAGCTTGATGCCCCCTGTTTTGAGTGCCTCCCAGCAAGCTTTCTTTTGTTGTTAGCTTGAGTGAACTTGCTTGTTGGAGTAGGGTGATAAACCGCTATTTTACAGTGTATCTTGTGCTTAATTTAGTGAATTTTATCCATTATTCTCACACTTATTCATTGAATTCGCATGTTTTACATTTTCCTTCCTAATTTTGTGCTATGATTGAAAACATGCTTCTTTGACCCTAAATTTGCTAATTTTAATCCTCTCTTATTACCATTCGATGCCTTGATATGTGTGTTAAGTGATTTTAAGTTTTATAGGGCAGGAATGGCTTAGAGGATGGAAAGGAAGCATGCAAAAGTGGAAGGGATACAAGAAATTCAAGGAATCGCTAAGCTGTCAACCCTGACCTCTTCGTACTAAATCGACCATAAATTGAGCTACAGAGGTCTAAATGAGGCAGTTCTAGTTGTGATGGAAAGCTAACATCTGGCACCTCAAAATGATATGCAATTTGCCATAGTTGCCATGTAGTTAGGTGACGCGCACACGTGGATCACGCGTACGCGTGACCTTGCGAAAGTTCAGCGACGCGTATGCGTAGACGACGCATACGCGTAACATAGCCATGTACTGGACATATCAGGAATCACTAGGGGCGATTTCTAGGCTGTTTTTGGCCCAGTTCTAAGCCCGAAAGAACAGAATAGAAGCTACAGAGTGGGGAAATCACTGATAGGACTTCCAGTTATCAATCCTTGCTAGGGCTTTTTCTTAATTGTTAGTTTATTTCTGTGTCATTTAAATTCCTTGTTCAACATTTAAAAACCCAAAAAGATACTTTTCCATAACCAATAATAACTACACTTCCCTGAAATTCCTTGAGAGACGACCCAAGGTTTATATACTTCGGTTTATTTTTATTGGGTTTGTTTTAGTGACAAACAAATTAAATTTGATTCAGGTTTAATTGTCAGTTTAGATCTATACTTGCAACGCGACTACTTTTGTGAAATTCTTTACCGACGATTTTTCCCCCATCATAGGGCTTGGATTGTTCTTTGACCTTTTCTTCTTCATGGATATTCTCCTTCTTTTCCTGGTCACCATCCTTTGTTTAGTGCTTTTGTTGATTGTCTTCACTTCTTTGATCTCAAGAGTTAGGTGTTGTGTGATGATTGGAGTGTCTTCTTCATCAAGAGCTTCTTGAATTGGTGGTTCAATGAACTCACCCTTTATGCAACTCTCTGTTTCAGTGGAGTGTGAACTCCCTTGATTGACTTCCTCCTTTTCTTCTGCATGATTTTGTGTTGCTTCCTTTACGAGTGAGTTTGCATGTTCTTTTGTCACCTTTAGTAGCCTCTGTGGGTATGGAGCCTTGGGCTTATATACTCTTATAACCTCCTCCTTCTTCCTAGGAATCTCACTTGGTATGGGTGCCTTTTTTTTTTGTGTTTCCAATTCCTCCTTTGCACCTATCATTTGGTCTAAATGCATTCCAATGTTTTTGAGAGAGGTTTCTTGTTCTCTAAAAGAATTCCTAGACTATTGGGTGAACTCCTCTATTCTTTCCATACTCTTCCCTCCCTCAATAATGCTTTCCATATCCTTCAAAGATTTTTCAACCATAGATACAAGTTTTGAGAGTCTTTGGTCAAATGTTACCTCAAGAGATAGAGGTTGAGAATGATTTTGTGGATATGTGGGTGTTGTGTTGAAGTCATTGTGAGGAGTATGGAAGGAGTTTTGTGAGTTGTGAAATGAATTTTGTGAATTTTGAAATGAGTTTTGTGTATAGTGAAATGAGTTTTATGGTTGATGAATTGAATTGTATGGATTTTGGAAGGAATTGTGTTGAGGCAAACTCAAGTGGTGAAGAATTTTGATATGAAAAACTAGAAGGTGAGGTTGGATAATTAAGATGTGATGGCTCTTGATGAATGGGGTATGAATGAGTGAAATCTCTTTGGTTTTGATCTTTCCAGCCACAACATGAGTAGTGATTACACTCATAAAAATATGGACCATTTTGTGGCCCTGGAAAGTACCCCATTTCATGTTCTTGATACTCCCACCCACCATGAGTATAATAACGTGGATTACTTTGTGGTGGTGGAAAATTTCCCATGAAATTTGATTGATCATTTTGTCTCATTCCTTGGTGATATTCCCAGCCACCATTAGGATAATGACTTGAATCATTTTGTGGTGGTGGGCAATATCTCATATGATATGATTGATTCAAATGTGAGGTAAACTCCATTTAAATTTTGTAAAACACAAACACCAAGAAAAATTGAAATTCCTTATATCAGAGATAATGAGTCCTTATTGAGGTAATACCACAAACACCTTAGTAGCAAGAGAAAATTAAAAGAAATTAAATGACAAAATAGAAAAATGTCTAATCTAGGTAATCACTACAACAAATATGGCCTTTAGCAATGCCAAATTTTGCAACAGCTTAAAACCGTTCTCTTAGATAGTTTTAGACAACGGTTTTTTCTAGTGTTATTGTTGAATTCAATTTTTCCTTATTTTATAGCAACAAATTAAAATCGTTCTCTTTGACTATTTTAAAGAACGGTTTTATAACCGTTACCATGATTTATTTTTAAGCAACGGTTTTTTTGTTGTTTAAAGAATTGGACAAAACGCATTAAAACCGTTGCTGAAATGCAACACTTTAAAATCGTTCTATTAGATGGTCTTACGCAATGATTTTTACAGTGGTGCTGTTGAAGTTCATTTTTTTATTACGCTATAGTAACAAAATAAAACCGTTCTCTTTGACTATTTTAAAGAACGATTTTACAACCATTACAACAATTGTTTATGAAACAACCATTATGTAATATTATTTAAATAATTATACAAATTAAACAATACCAATAAAAATAATTTCAGATAATTATATAAATTTAAACTATTTTTCTATAAATACTGAATTTATAAAATACTCAAAACCTATTGTTATAAATAAATAACAAATATTATTTTTAAAAATAAAATTAAAATAAATTTATAATAAATATTATATATTATTATAAATATATAAAAAATATTATATTTTGAAAATATAAAGTTAAAATAAATTTATAATAAATATTATTTATTTTTATTATAAATAAATAACAAATATTAACATAAAAAAATAAAATTAAAACAATTTTAGAATAAATATATTATATATCTATTATATTGTTTATTAATTATTTGTCACTAATAGCATAGCAAATAAGCTAAGAACCTTCAGAATCAGAAACGCGCGCTCGTCCTTTTCTACTCTTCGAAACCAAAGGGCGAAGAACGCTCTTCCTCCCTCCACCGTACCATCAAACCTAACCCACGCCTTAAGAATCCGAGACGTTATTGAACCGTAGCTCACCAAGAAGCCAGAAATCACACCATCATCGCAAGTCACCAGGAAGCCCTAAATCGCAACTCACTATCGTCGCACATTATCATCGCTGCGTCCTTCCCGAAATTGTCACTGCCTCCTCCTTCCCGGTGTCGCTGAGTCTCTCCTCTCCGCGGCGTCGCTGCTTATCCCCTCTTTGTGGCTTCAGTGCTTCTCCGTTCTCCGCGGCGTCCTTGCGTCTTCTACTTCGCTGCTTCTCCCCTGTTCTGCTTCATTGGGTTGTGCTTCGCTGCTTCTGCTTTGCTGCTGCTGCTTCACTGCATCGGCGATTTAAGGGTTGTCATCTGTGGTAAGTGTTTTTCTTATCTAATTTGCTGTTACTTATTTAGGGATTTATTGGCTGTTGGGACTTGGGTATTTTTGTTGGATTTAAGAAGAAGAAAGGAAAGTGGTAATGTTTGTGAACATGATCAAGATGAGTGTTGAATGTTGACTGAGTTTCTGTTCTGGTTTGAATTCGGACTGCATAATTGTGAACTAAGAATTTTATTTTTTATCCTTTTCTACTTCCCTGGTATATTCCATTTATTAAAGTTGCAGCAATTCCTTGTTCATAGTTTAGTTAAAACTCAACAAGCTAGCACTGTGTAAGCACTTATTTTACATTAGCTTTTAAAAATTCATATGCAGGTATGGGGATAACACTCATTTAAAATGAGGTACACAAATAGCAGACCTATTTTTTTATCGCACTTGATGATTTTCATAATAATTCAAGTAAGTTAATAAGTTAATTCAACGTTATTAGCAATCTTCCATTCCGTTTGGAATATTCTAAATTTGTCTTATACACATGTACGATATAATAATAATAATTCATTAATAATTTATAAGTGAAGAATATAGTATGAAAATAAAGTCCTTTTCTTTGTTAGGGAATTGTAAACAAAGACTGAACAATGAGGCATAAGTTTCTGGAAACAGTGGGTTCTTAAGAGGAATTATAAATATAAATGTGAATGAAGCGAAGAAGAAAATGCAATGGGTAATGAGTGTGTTACTTTGCACAATTGGGCAACAAAATAGGATTTGCAACATAGCAATGTATAAAGCTGAATACGCTATTGCTGAGTTGTTTTCCTCTATTGAGTCTTTAATTAGAACTGTCTTCTCTTGATTTGGTAATTATCCTTTTGCCCGCTTTTGTAAAATATTTTATTTCTTCCTTTAACTTACTCACTTTTTAGTTCTTCCTCTTATCTCAAAAATCGGTGGAGGAATCTACTAAACAAACTGCCTAAATTCACACACATTTTATGATTTTTTGATAATACTTGTCTCTTGTTATGTAGAAATTGTCTGCGTAGAATAAGAAAAATAGGGCACAACAGAAATTTAGGCATCGAAAGGGACCAATAAATTTTGCAAGAATACGTGCAAGATTGGTACAATTTTTAATTCTTTGTGAATTTGTATGTGTATGTGTGGTGTGCCTTTTAACTCTATATAAATGCTATTTGAATTGGACTTATAGGCTGCTTTTAAGGAAAATAATGAACCACCTACTCAAGCAGAAATGCTTGTTGAGACTCGCCAAAGCACAAAGGGAAAATCATTGGATGAAGACACTCTGGATGTTATTGTAAGTATTAGGAGTTAATTTGGTTAAAATAGGTTATGGATTTCTTGTGTCTTGGCAATTTGTCCATCACTTGTGGTTACTTTTATGCTTGCGTTGAGTTAAAAAATCTTGACATTATTCTTAATCTCTATTATTTGTTTCGTTGTTGTCAAATGATATATGCTTTTAGTCTAATTGTGTATTTACTCTTATTTTATTACTATTATTTTTTTTCACATTAATATAGGCACACTTGCAAACTAAGAATAAAAAGTCTAAAGAATCAGCAATTAGAGCTTTCCAATCCATATTTGGGAAAGAGAAGGCAGGGAGAGTGCGATGTCACAAAAGAGTTACCACACCAACTTTGTTGAAGAAAAATGAAGACATTGCCACCCTTAAGCAGCAACATGCAACTGAGAAAGCAACATTAGAGAATAAGGTTGATGTTATGCAAAAAGAAGTAGATGAACTAAAATCGCTTGTTAAGATGATGCTGCAACAAAAAAGCTCAGGAGTGGACCTTGACATGTTAGCCGCTCAATTAGGAAGCACTTTAGGCAATCCGAACAATGATGCACATGAAGAGGTATTATTTGTTGTTAAAGTTTCTATATGTTATCATATCTTAAATAATGGTTGATTTTGATGATGTTGATTCAATTGTTTTGTGTATCTAAATAGAAGAATGTTATGATATATATGCTTGTTCTCTCTCTCTCTCAAACATTTTTATTTAACATTATTAGTATTAAAGATGTGTAGTTTTATATTTGATTTTTTTTTGTTTACAGGAAAACTATGTTAAAGGGGAAATCGAACTTGATTAAGGTCAAATTTTTAAAAGCAAATGTTACAGAGTACAAGTCATGAACATGTGGACATGATGACTATTTGCTACTTAGCTATTTCAACTCTCTTTTGTTATTATATTTTTTGCAAACTTAGATGATATTGTGGATCTTACAACAATTTTTATAAGTTAAATTTGATGGGAAATGTTCAATTATTTTTGTTTAGTGACTTGATTCAAATACTTTAGATTATTTATTGACACTAAATAATTTTAAAAAACTGAAATTAATTTCATTTATGAGAAAACTATTGTAAATAAAAAATTATATATTACAAAAAAATCATTGTTAATAGTTACAAAAGACAACAGTGTTAAAACGGTTGTCAAAGATGACTACATAATAAAACCGTTGCCAAAACATGACTCCAACGGTAATGCTTTAAAATCGTTGTCTTAGATGACTATAAAATGGCAATGGTATTAAAACCGTTGCCGAAAAACGACATCAACGGTAACGCTTTAAAACCATTGTCCTAGATGGCTATAAACTGGCAATGGTTTTAAAACCGTTGCCGAAACCTGGCACCAACGGTAACGGTTTAAAATCGTCGGCTATGTGAATAATAAAACCACAACAGTTTAAAATCGTTGCCTATCCAGTTACGGTATTAAACTGTTGTCATATTAATAGGAACGGTTCTAAACCGTTGCTTATCGAGTAACGGATCAAAATCGTTGCTTAAAATTTTCTGTCAAAACCGTTGTCTATGCCACTAACTGTGGCAACGGTTTTTCTGTTACTGCTGCCTTAGGTAAAAAACTGTTGCTTTTGAGCATTGATAACGGCCGCATATACCACAGGTCAAAAACCGTTGCCAAAGCGTTGCCTAAAGTTTTGGGAACGGTTTTTCAATCTACGGCAACGATTTTTGACCGTTGCAAAAAGCCTTATTTATTGTAGTGCAACTAACCGGTAGTTTGTTAATCACAATTAATCCCCGGCAACGGTGCCATAAAACTTGATGACCGGAATTCACTCCCCATAAAAATGAATCCATTCTTTGGCAAACGCACCAAATATCGTCAAGTAATAACCCACTAGGAGTGGGATCGAATCCCACAGAGATTAACGGATTAAGGCAAACAATAGTTAATTGATTATCCTAGTTAGACGATTCAATTTTGAGTGATAAGCAACAAGAAAATTAAATGACAAGAAAGTAAAGGAAAGCAATAAAGTGCAAGAAAGTAAATGGCAAGGAAAGAAAAGTACAAGAAAGTAAAGTGCTGGAAATATAAAGTGCAGAAAATGTAAATAACCATAAAGTGAATAAAAGAAAGAAAGATAAAATAAACATTGGGATCAAGAGATATTACATCTTCTAGATTAACCTCATCTTCAATCATGCAACTCATTAACCTCTTGGAAATCATGATTGATTGAGGCCCAATTCCTTGGTGATTCAATCTCTCAAATCTTTATCAATAGCCAATTCCTTGGTCTAATTGCTCATGAGAAGAGATGAAGCTTGTTCCCTGATTATACCACACACTTTCCTAGACCCAAATAATGGAGAGATTTCAAGTCACTGTATCCCTTCCAAAACCCAAATATATTCAAGTGTGAGAAAGAAGTTCAAGCATGGTTTTATGTTTCCTCTTCCAAGGTTCCCAAAAAACCCAATTGCATTCAATCTCTTTTCCAAGATAATTGAATGCTAGAATGAAGAATGAAATTCTTTCTAGTAAATAGCAATAGAGCTCTCTTTCCCAATGGAAAGAGTTAGTAATTCATAACTAAAATGTTTACAAAGTAAGAAAGAAAAGGAAATAGGAGAGAAATGTGGAGATAAGGTCCGAAGACCCCTCTAAAATGTCTCCAGAATAATAGATGATCCCCCTCTTTCTATGAAACTAAGGCCTTTATATAGGCTCTCCTAAATTACAAACTTAAATGAAATTGAAAGCAAATTACAATGAAATGAAAATAAACTATTCTAGATGCTTCTTGTGGCCTTGATTGGTTGACAATTATGGCTTGAATGAGGGTTGGAGTGGACTTAGTTGAAGGTTGGGGGCTGCAGGGAGAAGTTGGCGTGTGGTTTCAAGTTCCACTCCCACTTGACTTTGCTCTTTGGATTGTGACCCATTTGACACGCTGAAACGATGAAGTTGTTTGGGCTACAATTCGAATGTCCACTATAAAGTATTATATATTATTGGAAAGCCCTGGATGTTAGCTTTCCAACACCGCTAAAATCAACTCATCTGGACCTCTGTAGCTCAAGTTATGCCCATTGAAGGTGGATAGGTTAGTCTATCAAGTAGCCCGGCGTGCCACGCCCACTTCTTGGCATGTCACGCCCATATGTTATGAAACTGTCGTGCCACGCCTTCAATGATGCACAAGATCTTCCTCTCCAGCCATTAAAACTGGCGTTTCACACCCAGAACCTGGCGTGCCACACCCATTATGAAAATAAAGCTGGCGTGCCACGCCTTCGATATTAAGTGGCACGCCTAGGTTTTGGAATGCTGAAATAATGGTCTTTTTCACCTCTAGTTTTAACGTCCACCCTAGAGTGTTATATATCATTGGAAAGCTCTTGATGTCAGCTTTCTAACGCTACCAAAATCAGATCATTTAAACCTCTACAACGCAAGTTATGTTCCTTTGAAGATGAAGAGGTCAGGTTGGTAACTCTGCAGTGACGTGTTTTTCTCCTTGTGATTTCGGGGTCAATATCTTCCTAAATTCTAGTGTCCATAGTACAGTTTCATATATGGTGGGAAAGCTCTGGATGTCTACCTTCTAATGGCACTAGAATCACCTCATTTGGAGTTGTGTAGCTCAAGATATCTTCATTTGAATGAGAGGAGGTCAGGCTGGCATATGCCTCGGCATGCCACGCCCATAGTGGAGCTCAAAATCACGCCTCTGGAACTTAAGCCTAGCGTGCCACACCTAAAACACCAAGTGGCACGCCCTCTTTGAGATCTAGGCTACACAAACTTGGCGTGCCACGCCCATAGCACCAAGTGGCACGCCCATGTTGGAACTGCATTCTTTCAAGCTTGGTGTGTCACGCCTGGAACCCAAGTGGCACGCCCAAATCACAATTAAGGTTGGCGTGCCACGCCTTCAACATCAAGTGGTACGTCCATGTTAAACTCTTCAATCTCCCTTGCTATAATGTTGGCCTGGCGTGCCACACCTAGAGAACCAAGTGGCACGCCCATTGTTGAGAGTTGGTTTAAAAGCTTGGTGTGCCACGCGCAGAGCTTCAAGTGGCACGCCCAGCTTCACACGCCCAACTTTATTTGTTATTTCCTTCCCCTTTTATTGCTCTTTTCACCTAAAATTCAGCACAAACCCATTTCAAAGTAATGTACCATAATATATATCATTTGGTTCATGAAATTGCATTGATTCAATGAGATTATGTTCTTTTTATGGCCCTTTTAGATAGGAAAAAGAGGTCAATGATTCAACTCATCAACAAGCAATAATTGATTTATCACCTTCCTTACTAACATGAATTCAAGTATAGTTAGAAACAAAACTAAATTCCTACCATTTTAGAATCAAAATCCTAACCCCAACCCTAGCTCAATTTTCCCAATTTCACGACATTGACTCGCGTTCTGTATTTCTCTCTCTCGCCATCATGGTGTTCTTCACTGCTCTGCTCGTGTCGTGTTCTGCTCATGCGTTCTGCTCTGTGCTGCTCTGCTCGTGTCATGTGCTTCTTCTCTTATCGTGTTCTACTCTGCTCCGCCATGTTCGATCTTTAGCTCGCGTCATTCTGAAACATTCGCTTTGCTCCACCGTGGTGTCGTTCATATCTTCCTCTCAAGTCTCTCAGTGTTCATACCCTGGGTCGAGCTATGTGACCCGGGATGACTGAAGACAAGAGCAACCGACCTCTTAAGGTTGGACTGTCACCGACCTCTCCTTAAAGAGTTCGGCTAAATCCCCATGGAGGCCCAAGTAGGCCCAGACGAAGGAGCGCAGCCCATTCTAAAGGCGGCTAAGCCCTAAAAGATAAAATCAGATGACTTCACTCAAAGATAAGATAAGATAACGAACTTATCTTATCTAGAAAGGTCAGCTCACACCACTATAAATACAATGGAGCACCCAGGTATAACTCATACTTTAATTCTACATAAAAAACCTGCCTAAAGCACGTGCTAACTTAAGCATCGGAGTCTCTTGCAGGTACCGCCACCCACCGGTGATTAAGGATCAGCGGCACCACCAGATCCAACAAGTCGGACATGACAGCTCCGGCCACAACAACAGATCTCATCCGAGATCGACCTTCAGTTTCAGGTAACCCTTGGAACATTGGCGCCATTGCCGGGGAACCTGGAATTCATCCCATCGTCATGGCGGACAACTTTGACAATGATCACAACTCCGGTTTGGAAGAAAGAACCCCGCTTAAAAATACGGATGCCACATCAAAAGTTGTGCCTCAGACTAAGGGAGACAAGAAATCTCCAAACACCAAAATCTTAGATTCCCTCCGTGAACAGCAGAATCGCCTCAAACAGCTCGAACTGGAGTCCGAACATCAACGGGAAGCTGAGAGAGACCTCTGGAGGGAAACGAGACGTCGCCGAGAGCTAGAGGACAAACTCACAAAGCTCGAGGCAGATCTCAAAACCAAAACTACTCATTCCAGTCATGAAGATAACTCCCACAAGGATCAAGATCCATTCACTAAAGAGATCATGAAAACTAAAGTCCCAAAGGACTTTAAAGCTCCTAACATGACCCCATATGATAGTACATCTGATCCAAGTCATCATCTCAGCAATTTTAGAAGCAGGATATATCTCACAGACGCCTCAGATGCAATTCGATGGAAAGCTTTCCTGACTACCTAACAAAAACAGCAATAAAGTGGTTCGACAGTTTGCCTTCGAGATCAACGACCTAGCCGAAAAGTTTCTCGCCGGGTTCTCCATCCAGAAGGACAAGACCAAATACGCCCCAAGCTTATTAGGAACTAAACAAGGAGATTGGGAAAGCCTCCACAGCTACATGGAAAGGTTCAACAAAGCATGTCTCGACATACAAAGCCTCCCAACAGAAGCGGCCATCATGGGGCTCATTAACGGCCTGGGAGAGGGACCTTTTAGCCACTCAATATCCAAAAAACATCCAACATCCCTGAACGAGATACAATAACGGGCAAAAAAGTATATCAATATGGAGGAGAATTCTCGATTAGGAGAAAGATCAAAATTTGGATTCTCCTACCCACCTCGAGATAAGGATAAAGAGTCCAGAAAAAAGGAGGATCAGCCTGCTGCGAAACCCCGAAAGTACCACAACTACGCTTCGCTTCGAGTGTCACTTGTGGATGTGTACAGAGAGATATGCAACACTGAAAAGATCCTGCCCCCTCGAACGATTAAACATAAAATAAGAGGAGGAAAGCGGACAGAGTATTGTGAATATCACCAAATCTATGGGCATTCTACCAACGATTGCTTTGATCTAAAGAATGATATTGAAAAACTTGCAAAAGAAGGGAGACTAGATCAGTTTCTAGCTAATAAAATAGACGAAAAAAAAGAAGGGATGAAGAGGTCGGACGAGTCGAACGCCCACCTCACACTTCTAAAAGACATGTTCATATGATAAATGGGAATTCACAGGAGGTGGGATCTCTAAGTCGTCACGCAAGAGACACCTCAAAGAGGTGTACCATGTTGGAGGAGGAGACAGGTCGGTCGACCTCCCCAATATCACCTTCACCCAAGAAGACGCCGTGGGCATCATCCCAATGCATGATGATCCCATGGTCATTACCATAATACTGGCCAACGCCAACCTCCACGGAACACTAATTGACCAGGGAAGTTCCACGAACATCTTGTTCAAATCCGCCTTCGACAAGCTCGGCCTACAAGAAAAAGAGCTCAGAGCCATCCGAATAGCTTGTTCAGACTGGGAGACACCCCGATTCAACCACTAGGATACATCTCCCTGCATACAACCTTTGGGAAACGAACTCGGTCTAGGACGTTGAGTATAGACTATATTGTAGTCGACGTGAGCTCGACCTACAACGCGCTAATAGGTCGGACAACGTTAAACCAGGTAGCCGTCGTGGTCTCCACTCCACACCTATGCATGAAGTTCCCCACTCTGGAAGGGATCGCTACCATAAAAGGAGACCAGAAACTCACGCAACATTGTTACAACGAAAGTCTGAACCTTAAAGGAGACCCCAGAGGGAAAGAAACCAACACTATAGAACTCGGGGGAATCCGAGCCCGTGAAGAACTGCATCCTCAGCCAGAAGGTGAGACTCAAGACGTTCAAATTGGAGACGATCCAAGCAAAACAACAAATATAGGAGCAAATCTGAGAGAAGACTTAAAGGAACTGCTAATAAAGCTCCTAAAAGACAATTCTGACCTCTTTTCATGGAAGGTCACTGACATGCCTGGTACCGATCCCGGACTAATATGCCACAAGTTAGCCGTATACCCAGGGTCTCGGTCAGTACAGCAAAAGCGTAGAAAGCTCGGTCTGGAAAGGACACAGGCTGTAGAGGAGCAGGTACAGGCCTTGCTGGAGGTAGGGTTCATAAGGGAAGTAAAATACCCACTATGGCTAGCCAATGTGGTGTTGGTCAAAAAGTCAAATGGGAAGTGGCGGATGTGCACCGATTACACCGACCTCAACAAAGCCTGCCCAAAGGATCCCTACCCACTCCCGAACATCGACACACTAGTCGATGCTTTGTCAGGTGGTGCACAAAATTGTGATCTCAATGGCACCAAAAACTTGGTACGCAAAATCATAATCTCAATTCTTCTTCACAACTTCACACAACTAACCAGCAAGTGCACTGAGTCGTCCAAGTAATAAACCATACGTGAGTAAGGGTCGATCCTACGGAGATTGTCGGCTTGAAGCAAGCTATGGTCATCCTTGTAAATCTCAGTCAGGCGGATTCAAATGGTTATGGGATTTTGATAATTAAAATATAAATAAAATATAGAATAGGATGGAGATACTTATGTAATTCATTGTGAGAATTTCAGAGAAGCGTATGGAGATGCTTTGTTCCTTCTGAATCTCTGCTTTCCCACTCTCTTCATTCAATCATTCATACTCCTTTCCATGGCAAGTTGTATGTTGGGCATCACTGTCGTCAATGGCTACCTCCCATCCTCTCAGTGAAAATGGTCCAAATACGCTGTCATCGCACGGCTAATCATCTGTCGGTTCTCACTCATGTTGGAATAGGATCCGTTGATCCTTTGCGTCTGTCACTACACCCAACACTCGTGAGTTTGAAGCTCGTCACAGTCATCCCATCCTGGATCCTACTCGGAATACCACAGACAAGGTTTAATGTCAATAGCTTTATAGTGAGCTCTCATGGAGCCTCACAGATAATCAGAGCAGGGTTGGGGCCTCTCAACACCAAACTTAGAGTTTAGTTGTGGCCTCCCAACACCAAACTTAGAGTTTGGTTGTGGCCTCCCAACACCAAAACTTAGAGTTTAAATGTGGGGGTTTTGTTTGAATCTGTATTGAGAGAAGCTTTTCATGCTTCCTCTCCATGGTTACAAAAGGAGAACCTTGAGTCTTGAATACAAGGTAGTCCTCATTCAACTGAAGGGCCAACTCTCATCTATCAACATCAATCACAGCTTTTGCTGTGGCTAGGAAGGGTCTGTGATGCATCATGCAATTCTAATTTTTATTTACTTGAATATAAAGCTTGCATGTAGTTAAATTAATTCACATTCTCAAGGAGTCATGTATATATATATATAGCCAAGCCTTAGATAGTGATAAAGTGCCTTTACAATTGAGATGGGAGAGAGAAACATTTTAAAAACTTGCAAGACAATTAATAATTTAAGTAGAGATATATGTTAATGAGCTATTGAACCCTCACTGGATTTTGTGTTTACTCTCTAACCACTAAGTGTTTATTGGGTTAATCACTCTATTCTTCTTTTTATTCTTTCTTTCTATAACTTTGGTCTTCATCTAACCAATCAACAATCATAGAATATAGTCATACCAAAAATCATGAGGTCTTAAGTAAGGTTGCAATGGGGCCAAGGTAAAGGTAAGGGTATATGTATAAGGCTAAGTGAGCTAATAAGTGAATCCTTAATTAGTCTAAGATCTCACCTAACATACATACTTTCTAAAGCAAAGCTGCTTTACCTATTTTCCCATATTTTTCCACTTTTGATGTTACATGCTCATGCCTTAATGTTTATTTTTATCCCATGTGCATTGCTTTATTGGCATTTGGGGAATCCTTTGGTGTCCCCTTTATTCAAATATTGAAAAATAATAAATTTTTTTAATGCACATGGTAATTTAATTTCTTTAACTTCACATGAGCATGTTTCCCAAAAATTCTTATTTTGAAACATCTTCATTCTTTTTCAACCTTCTACCCTTTGTTTCTATCATCCATGTTCCCAATAGGTTTTCCCACATTTAAACTATACATAATTTCCTATCATAAGCTAACCAAGGATTCAACTTGGGATTTTATTTTATTTTATTTTATTTTATTTTTGCTTAAGGCTAGTAATGTTGCTAATAGAATAAAAGGAGATTTAAAGGCTAGTAGGGTATTTTGGGATAAGTGAGCTAAAATCAAATAATGGCCTCAATCACTCTCTTCGTATGTATCTACATCCTATAATCGGACATATAGATTAAAACAAAGTAAAGAACACCAGAATATAAAAGAAGGGCGGAACACACAGGAATAAAAATTATGGTTTGAATGTAACCATACAATTAAGCTCAAAACTCACAGGCTATGTGTTCTCTAGCTCAAAAATCATTTATCAATTATATATGTCATGCAGGTTTAGTTAAAAATTCCTATTATTCTCAATGTAAAACTTAAGGTGGCTTTAAAGTTCTAGTGTTTCTCCTTGATGAAATGTTGTTTAATTAACTAACATGTAATGCTATATATACAAGGTGTGGGTTGTTTTGATTCTGTTAAAGTCTCTAGTTTACTTCCTTTTTCTTTTCAATCTATTCCGAGTTATCTTATGATAAAAAGGGTAAACTATACTAATCAATCCACAATTTCTATAACTAATAAGTTAGAATTGCAACTAAACTAAGTGGATAAAATATGAACTAAAAAATGCAAAATGCAGAAATAGAGTATAAATACATGAAAATAGCAATGTATAAGTACTGCAAAGTAGAAATAAAAAGAAAAATACAGAAAAATAGCAAAATAAATAAAAAGAGTATGCAGTGGTTCACCAAAAAAAGAACGCCAGAGATGGCGACCTCCCCACACTTAAAATGTAGCATCGTCCCTGATGCTCAGTCATGCAGGGTGTGAAGGGGTGTCATCACTGGAAGGATGTGTGGCAAGGGTCTCTGTGGTGGCGGTCTGAGCATCCGACTGCTGTAGAGGAGGGGCTGTCTGAATAGGGATCTCAGGGTCTGCAGCCTGGATCTGATGCGGGGTCTCCTGCTGGTGTGCTGCCTGCTGGGTGCCTGCCTGCGCTGCCTCTTGCTGTGGATGAGTCGCAGCCTCGGGCGCATCCGCCTCCTCCTCAGATGCCTTGGATGGTGTGTCAGGCTCGGGGGAGATGTCGCCGGAGCGTATCATCAGCTTCAGGTGCTCATAGCGTCGCTTGTTGCGACGCTCCATCGGGTCAAGCCGTCAAATTAGGCGGTGCGCTAGATGATAGATGGGCTCTAGGGCAGGTGGAGGTGCAGTGGTGGTGGAAGGTGTAGCTGTAGAGGAGGAGGGGCCGGCAGATGGTGTGGCAATATCACCAGGAGCATTGAGGAATGGAGGTCTGTAGCCCAAGGCCAGAAAGTTCCTGCTGTGCGGGATAATCTTCTTGCATTCTGCAGCAGGTGGCCTCTCATCAGCATCCTCCCAAGGCACGTCAGCTCGACGGCCTAGCTGTGTGATCAAATATGGAAAGGGAAGAGTGCCTCAGACGTGGACCCTGGCCATGTAGAACCGGATAAAGCGTGGCAGGTACAGGTCCTTACCCTCCATCACACACCATAGGAGGGTGATCATAGCGGCAGGTATATCTGTCTCGTGAATACTCGGCATAATGAAGTTGCTAAGTATCTGATGCCACAGCCGAGCCTCATCATTCAAGTATGCTCGCTTGATTCCCTTGGGCATGGTGGTGTTCTGACCCATAATCCAAGGAACGGTCGGGTCAAGGGCTATCCGGGCCTTGACTGCATCCCAATCAAACTTCAGAAAGCGCATGTCTTCCTCAGCTTTCTGATAACCATCTGGCTGATCAGATTTAGGCAGAAGCTTCAGAACATCTTCAATTGCCTCTTCAGTGACCAGAATGTGCTTCCCCCTAAGGTTCACTGCATCTAGGAAAGTCTTGAAGTAATTGCAGCAGAATTTCCTTACCCAAGATGCATTGACTTCAGACAGGTTTCTCTCCAGAAAGAACCAGCCTCTTTATTTGATCTGATCAGAGGTGTATTGCTGGAGTTCTTCTGGGATCTTCAGAGTTCTCTCCAGGTATAGGTTCCTGGAGTTTGCAAACACCGGATACTTCAGCTCACAGTATCGGTTTGCAAACTTCACTGGGTCATTAGCAGGG
This sequence comes from Arachis hypogaea, assembly GCF_003086295.3. NCBI lineage: Eukaryota > Viridiplantae > Streptophyta > Magnoliopsida > Fabales > Fabaceae > Arachis > Arachis hypogaea. The sequence goes on along the minus strand of NC_092055.1, from coordinate 96,847,446 downwards.
AGCAGCTGGTCGGCCTTCTCTTGCGGGGTGAAGTTTTTCTCCCGCCAGGAGGCATCATGCATGAGATCTATGATAGACATAGATGATTCTCCTCTTTTACGTTTGCCAGTGGTAGCCTTTCCTTTTCCCTTTCTCTGGGAATCTGACATCCTGAAAAATAGAAAACCAGGATATAATAAAAATAGGAAAACAAATAGGCAAATAGTCAAAAGAAACACAAAGTGGCAAAGGAGAATTAGAATGAGGTAAATGAGTTAAGTAAATGTGCATTAAGGATTGTATAGGAGTTAAAAATTCGAAAGGAAAAATTCACAATCCAAAATGTAATAGAAGGCATGTTAAGTAGGAAAAATTATCAGTATGCCATGGTTAGAGGGTTAAAAGAAAGTGAAAAACCAAAAAAAAAAAGATTTTAAAAGGTTAGTTTGGTTAGAATTGAAAAAGACTATAGGAAGTTAATATTAGTGAGTTAGTAAAAAGTGGGTTAAAGTAAGTGGCATAGGGATAAGTTTCTAAGTAACAAGCATTCACAGTTAGAAGCGAGAAGTAACTCATATCCAAACAAGGAAAACAGTTTGATGATGATTCAAATAGATATAGAGAAAGCAAAAATCGGAATCAAACATGAAAAACGCAATTCTATGAACCAAGAAATTAAAAAGGATAAGAAAGCATGCCCTGTCAATCATGAATTGGTTTGGTTAAAGCAGAGGAAAGCAGAATTCAAAACGCCAAAACCAAAACATGGATGAAAACATTTTACAGAAATTTGGGCAGCATTCCGGCTAAAATTGGATTGTCCCAGAAAATAAACAGCAATCAAATAGTTCATATGAATTAAAATTAAAGCTTGCAATTACATATAAGGAATATAAACATGAAAATTCAGTGTAAAGAGCAGCATGAAACAAGAAATCACAGCATATGAACATTACAAACATCACAGCAACAGTAGAATTGCAAATTTGATAAAACAGAAACATGAACAGTGCAAGTAAACATGCCTAAATCCACTAACCACATCCTAGGCTACCTAACAACCTAAAATCCACTACAACATGCATATCTAACTAGCCTAAACATGAACATAAACAGAAAATAATGAAATAACGACTAAGGATAGAAGGGTGACGTTCATCGGAACCTGGTAGGCCGAAGAAGGAGAGTGGTCAGAAAGGTGGCTGGGGGTGGTGGTGACGGCGTCTGGCGCGGCGACTGGCGGTGGTGGGCACGGCTGTTCGGGGTAGGGGAAAGAAGGGATGGGTAATGGGATAGGGGGGTAAGAGGGTAAGAGGGGAAGGGAGGGGTAGGTGTGTGTGTGGCAGATGGGGGGGGCGCGGTTGGGACGGGCGGCGGCGGTGGGTGGTGGTTGCGAAGGGGGCAGTGGCGGAGAGGGGGGAAAGAAGAAGAAAGAAGAAGAAAGAAGGGGGAGGGGGAAGGGGGGTCGGTGGCGGCGACGTCTGGAAGGTCGGCGGGGTCTGGGGGTGGCGGTGATGGTGGCTGGATGGTGGTGGTTGGATTGGAGGGGAAGAGAGGGAGGAGAGGGTTTCAGGGGGAAGGGCGCGACTGATAGGGTTCGCGTGGTTGGGGGGTTATAAATTTGAATCCACGTGGCCGCGTGGGGCACGCGGTCGCGTGGCTAGAGCGAAATGGGGGGTGACGCGATCGCGTGGGTGACGCGATCGCATGGAGGGCAAAAAAGATTGAATGAAGCGATCGCCTGGCGCATGCAATCGCGTCGCTAGGATTTGTGCTAAACGCACGAATCCAGCATCGTTTCAGTGCAACTCTTTGTCTCCTTTGGGGTGTTCGTGCAATCCATGCGACGCGGTCGCGTCGCTCACGCGGTCGCGTGGAATTGGTTGTGTGCAAGTGACGCGATCGCGTGGATCATTTGTGCGAAACGCACAATGGCCGCACGATTCCAGCCTAACTTTCTGGACGTTGGATCTTTACGCCGATCTCCAGGTCACGCGGCCGCGTGGGAAGTGTATTTTCGCCATTTGACGCGATCGCATGGATGATGCGGTCGCGTCGCGCACCCTTTTTTTTATACAGTATGCAGAATGCAATGATTAATATGAATGCGATGCAAAATTCCAGGTTCAATATTATAAAATAAATAAAACTTGAAAACAAACAAAACGGAATAAAAATTGAAAAATGAATGATCATAGCATGGTGGGTTGTCTCCCACCTAGCACTTTTAGTTAAAGTCCTTAAGTTGGACATTGGAGGGGCTTCCTGTTATGGCGACTTATGTTTAAATTCATCCAAAAATCTCCACCAATGCTTGGAATGCCAATAGCCTCCGGGGTCCCAAACTAGGCATGTAAATCTCCTGAGCAGCTTCAAACAAATTTTTAGGCTCCCATAATGACGATTGTCGGAATAGATTCCAGGATCCCAAACTTTGCTTTTAAATCCGCCTCCGTCTTGATCTATATTTTTCCATCGGGGCGGTTTAGAAAGTAGATTCTCACCATGGTGACTAAACGTTTTCCGAGATCCATTCAATTGAACATGATACCAATCCGTGCACTTCAAGTTGAAGCGTGAAACCTTGTTGAACCCTGTGCACCAGCTCTGAGAACGAGCCATTTCCCTCTTACTCTTAAAGCCGCAGAGAGCTCTAAGCTGGCCATCTGTTTCAAGCAAACCGTATTCAAGTGAAAAAGTAAAGTTAAAGGTTAAGGATTGTACCCACTTGAAGCTTGTATTGGGTGGTAACGGCCTTGGGGTAGGTGTTTTCGGTGGTTCTGTAAGTTCTACTCCCTTGTGCTCTTCTGTGAATTCCTTCACTTCTTTGCAAGGTTCTTCAAATGCATCTGTGTCCTGGTCAAAGTCTTCTGTGTCTTCCTCATCACTCGAGTCATAGATTGGAGGTTGAGAGAAATCTACCTCTGCATCATCTTCGTATTCATTTGGGGAAGATTCTTCGATCTGAGAGAATTCACTTGCGGATGCAAGTTCATTACTAAGAGAACTTGACTTGTGACTATCATCATCAAGGGAATTTGTGTCCTGGGTTATTCCGTCTAGTTCTTCATAAACGACTTGCCTTGGGGATTGTGCACTATCCTCCTTAGAATCAACTGTAATGTCCTTGACGGAGTTCTCCTCAGCTCTGAATTCCCATGGAGGTTCAGCGTCTCCTAGATCTTCAACCAACTCTTCTTCTTGCGTAATGACAGCTTCTCCTACTTGTTCTAGTACGAATTCATTCTCTGTCTTGTCCACTGGAGTTTCTAGTATTTCTTTCATGCTACGCTCTTCGTTAGATTGTCCACATGGGGCTGTGGTTGGTCCTTGAATGTTTGAACGTCTAGAAGCTAATTGAATTATTGCTTGCTCCAGTTGTCGAATGGTTGTTTGAAGTTTATTTACTGTTTCCTTGAGGCAAACCTCCGATTCTCGGGGTGATGGATTTGGACATGATACATAGGAAAGTGGTGGTGCTTGGGAGTGATTGGATTGGAACTGGGGTAAATAGGGATCATGTGGTGGCGAATGGTGAAGAGAAGCTTGTGAGTGTGGTAGTTCGAGGTTATGTTGAGAGGATGGTCTATAAGCACGGGGTGGGGCTTGCTGGTAGTTACAAGGTTGTCCACCATATCTATCAGTTGGGTATGCATTGTGGAATGGTCGTTGTCCATGATATCTTGGAGGGTGTTGTTGCCTAAAGGGTTGATTAGATCCTCTTGGCTCCATCCATCCTTGATTGGTCGGATCTTGACGCATATTCCTGCTGTAACTTCTATTTCCTTCAACAAAGTTATAACCAAACTCAAAGCGAGAGGGGTGAGAGTTCATAGTAACAAATAAAATTAAAAAGGAAAAACAGAAATAAATAAACAAGTAAAAGAAAAATATTTACAATAACCAATAATAAGGCACACGTTAGCAGTTCCCCGGCAACGGCGCCATTGTGAAGAACTGAAGATTGATGGTTTAGAAGTTATAGTAAATACTCGTTGCAAGTATAGTTACTAAACCAAGCAATCAACCTTTCTTGCAAACGTTTTGGTTGTCACAAGTAACAAACCCCTTAAAAATTGATAACCGAAGTATTCAAACCTCGGGTCGTCTTCTCAAGGAACTGCAGGGAAGTATGTTCTTATTATTGGTTATGGAGATTGTAAATTAGGGGTCTCAAGAATGAGGAACAAATATGGCAAATAATTTAAATGGAAATTAAAAATAAATAAATAACTGTAAAATAAACTTTTGGCAAGGTATGAGAAATTGAAAGTCCAAATTAGTTACCCTTCTCAACAATAAGGAAGATTAAATCTTAATTCCACTTAGTTAACCTTTGTTAAAGCAAAGGAAAGTCAAGGGATTTATTAGTTTGACCTTCGAATCCTATTTAATTCCTAAGAAAAGATTGCAATTATTGAGAGTCAATTCAATTAGCAAAGATAACAGTTATCAATTATGTTGAGCTAAGATAACTCCTGAGTTACTGATTTCTTAACCAAGACCAAAAGGGAAAAAGGTAAATTTGCTGGAATAAAAATGTCTTCAGATTGAAAGCAATGGTGACATAAATAAAAGAAAGCAATAATAAATTGAAATACCTCAAATAACATTAATTCAAATAATCTGGAACATAGAAGAATTCATAATTTAATTGGCAAAAGTAAATAATCGACTAAAGTAATGGGATGAACAAAAGTGAAAGGGAAGCTTAAAGTAAAGGAACATTAAACCTGGGATCGAGAGTCACTCCTAAAACTAAGAGAAATCCTAAATCCTAAGAGAGAGAGGAGAGAACCTCTCTCAAAACTAAATCTAAATCATGAGAACTAACTAAATTGGCGAGCTCTCCTTGAATGGATGCATTCCCACACTTTATAATCTCTAATCTATGCCTTCTGGACTTGAATTTGGGCCAAAAAGGGCTTCAGAAATCGCTGGGAGCATTTTCTGCAATTTCTGGTGCGTGGCCTCTGTCACGCGTCCGCGTGGGTCACGCGGTCGCGTCATTCGGAGCATTTCTTGTCACGCGGTCGTGTCAGTCATGCGGCCGTGTCATATGTGTTTTGCTTAAGGTGCGCGGTCGCGTCAGTCATGCGGCCGCGTCGCTCTTGATTCGCACTTGGCATGCGTCCGCGTCGCCCATGCGATCACGTGGATGCCAGTTTCTTTAGAAACTCCGTTTTGTGCTTTCCTTCCATCTTTGTATGTTTCCTTTTTCATCCTTTAAGTCATTCCTGCCTTAGAAGATCTGAAACTACTCAACACACTAATCACGGTATCGAATGTAAATAAAGGTAATTAAAATAATTAATTTTAAAGCATAGGAAACATGTTTTTCACATACATCACATAATAAGGAAGGGAAAGTAAAACCATGCAATTAATATGAATAAGTGGGTGTAGGATCGAATAAATCACTCAAATTAAGCACAAAATATATCATAAAATATGGGTTTACCAGTCTGCCAAGGATGATGGATTCATCTTCATCCTTCCCAGTGTCTAGGATTATGAAATTAGCAGGGATGTAAAGGCCTCAACCTTTACTAGCACGTCCTCTACTAGTCCATAAGCCTGCTTCATTGATTTGTCTGCCATCTCTAGTGAGATTCTTGCAGCTTGTACCTCAAAGATTCCCAGTTTCTCCATTACAGAGAGTGGCATGAGGTTTATCCCTGACCCCAGGTCACACAGAGCCTTCTCAAAGGTCATGGTGCCTATGGTACAAGGTATGAAGAATTTTCTGGGATCCGGTTTCTTCTGAGGTAATGTCTGCCTCATTAATACACTCAGTTCATTGGTGAACAAGGGGGGTTCATCTTCCCAAGTCTCATTACCAAACAACTTGGCATTCAGCTTCATGATTTCTCATAGATACTTAGCAACTTGCTCTTCAGTGATGTCTTCATCCTCTTCAGAGGAAGAGTATTCATCAGAGCTCATGAATGGCAGAAGAAAGTTCAATGGAATCTCTATGGTCTCTCTGTATGAGCCTCAGATTCCTTTGGTTCCTCAAAGGGAAACTCCTTTCTGTCCAGAGGACGTCCCATGAGGCTTTTCTCACTGGGACTCACGTCCTCCTCACTCTCTCCAGGTTCGGCCATATTGGTCATGGTTATGGCCTTGCACTCTCTCTTGGGGTTTTCTTCTGTATTGCTTAGGAGAGTATTGGGAGGAGTTTCAGTAATCTTCTTACTCAGCTGACCCACCTGTGCCTCCAAATTTCTAATGGAGGACCTTGTTTCATTCATGAAACTTAGTATGGTCTTGGATAGATCAGAGACCATGGTTGCCAGGCCAGAATGGTTCTATTTAGAATTCTCTGTCTATTGCTGAGAAGATGATGGAAAAGGCTTGCTATTGCTAAACCTATTTCTTCCACCATTATTATTGAAGCCTTGTTGAGGCTTCTGTTGGTCCTTCCATGAAAAATTTGGATGATTTCTCTATGAAGGATTATAGGTGTTTCCATAGGGTTCTCCCATGTAATTCACCTCTGCCATTGCAGGATTCTCAGGATCATAAGCTTCTTCTTCAGAAGATGCTTCTTTAGTACTGTTGGATGCAGCTTACAATCCATTCAGAATCTGAGAAATCATATTGACTTGCTGAGTCAATATTTTGTTCTGAGCCAATATGGCATTCAGAGTATCAATTTCAAGAACTCCCTTCTTCTGAGGTGTCCCATTGTTCACAGGATTCCTCTCAGAGGTGTACATAAACTGGTTATTTGCAACCATTTCAATGAGTTCCTGAGCTTCTGCAGGGATTTTCAGATGAAGAGATTCTCCTGCAGAATGGTCCAATGACATTTTTGACAACTCAGACAGACCATCATAGAATATACATATGATGCTCCATTCTGGAAGCATGTCAGTAGGACACCTTTTGATCAGTTTCTTATATCTTTTCCAAGCTTCATAGAAGGATTCTCCTTCCTTCTGTCTGAAGGTTTGGATTTCCACTCTAAGCTTGCTCATCTTTTGAGGTCGAAAGAATTTGGCCAGAAAAGCATTGACCAGCTTATCCCAAGAGTTCAGGCTATCCTTAGGTTGTGAATCCAACCATGTTCTAGCTCTGTCTCTTACAGCAAAAGGGAAAAGCATAAGCCTATAAACCTCGGGATCAACTCCATTGGTCTTGACAGTGTCACAGATTTGCAAGAATTCAGCTAAAAACTGATGAGGATCTTCCATTGGAAGTCCATGAAACTTACAATTCTGCTGCATTAGAGAAACCAATTGAGGCTTAAGCTCAAAATTGTTTGCTTCAATTGCAGGAAGTGAGATGCTTCTTCCATAGAAGTTAGAAGAGGGTGCAATAAAGTCACCAAGCATCTTCATTGCATCTCCACCATTGTTATTAGGTTCGGCCATGTCTCCCTCTTTTTCGAAAATTTCTGTCAGGTTCTCTCTAGAGAGCTGTGCTTTAGCTTCCCTTAGCTTCCTCTTCAGAGTCCTTTCAGGTTCAGGATCAGCTTCAACAACAATATTCTTATCCTTGTTCCTGCTCATATAAAAAAGAAGAGAACAGAAAAGAAAATATGGAATCCTCTATGTCACATTATAGAGATTCTTTATGTGAGTATAAGAAGAGAAGAATAGAAGAAGGAGAAGAGAAAAATTCGAACACAGAGAAGAAGATGGGGTTCGAATTTTGGGTGGGAGATAAGTGTTAGTAGATAAAGAAATAGAACGAGATGTGAGAGGGGGAGAGAATTCGAATTGAATTTAAAATAAAAGGAAAATGTTTTTGTTTTTATTTCAAATATTAGTTAGAATTCGAAAATTAAAAAGAGAAATAAAATTAAAATTAAAATTTGAAACAATTAGTTAATTAAAAAGAATTAAAAAAAAGGGTGAGGAGTTTTTGAAAATTAGAGAGAGAAAATTAGTTAGGTAGTTTTGAAAAAGATAAGAATCAAACAAAAAGATGAGATTAATTGAAAAAGATTTGAAAATCAATTTTGAAAAGATAAGAAGTTAGAAAAGATTTTGAAGTTGATTTTGAAAAAGATGTGATTTGAAATTTATTTTGAAAAAAAGATTTGAAAGGAAATTAAAAATATTTGATTTTTGAAAAATTAAAGTTGATTACTTGACTAACAAGAAACTAAAATATATTATTCTAAAATTTAAATATTGAACCTTTCTTAATAGGCAAGTAACAAACTTTAAAATTATTGAATCAATCACATTAATTGTTAGTAATGAATTTGAAATTATGAAATGAAATTAAGAAAAGATTTTGAAAATCATTTTTTAAAAAGTTTTCGAAAATATTAATAAAAAAGATGAGAAAGATTTGATTTTTGAAAAGGTTTTGAAAAGATAAGATTTTTAAATTGAAAATTTGACTTGACTCATAAGAAACAACTAAATTTTTAAAATTTTTTACTAAGTCAACTCAAATTTTTGAAATTTATGAGTGAAAAAAAAGGGAAAGATATTTTTTAATTTTTGAATTTTTTAATAAGGAGAGAGAAAAACATAAAAATGATGCAAAACATGAAAATTTAAGATCGAAATAAGAAATGCATGCAAGAACACTTTGAATGTCAAGATGAACACCAAGAATTTATTTTTAAAAAAATTTTTAAGAAAAGAAAGACATGCAAGACACCAAACTTAGAAATTTTTAACGTTGAGACACTAATAAATTGAAAATGCATATGAAAAACAAGGAAAGACACAACATAAAATTGCAAAGATCAAACAAAGAAGATCATCAAGAACAACTTGAAGATCGTGAAGAATAGTTCCATGCAGGTGTTCTTCGAAAATTTAAAGAAAAGTTAAAAGGATGCAATTGACACTAACTTACAATTTGACACTAGACTCAAACAAAAAACACAAAATTATTATTTTTTTTTTTGGTTTTATGATTTTATTAAATTTTTTTTTGGATTTTCGAAAATTAATTAGGAAAAAAATAAAGAAATTCAAAATTTCTAATAAGAATTCCAGGAATCATGCAATGTTCGTCTAAAACTCCGGTCCAGGAATTAGACATGGCTTACTAGCCAGCCAAGCTTTCAGTGAAAGCTTCGGTCCAAAACACTAGACATGGCCAATGGCCAGCCAAGCTTCAGCATACAAATCAGACATACAACAGCTGATTAGATGAGAGTCCAAGGGCTCTTGCCATGATAAGTGGAAGCCTCAGTCCAAAAATTAGACATGGATTAACAACCAGCCAGGCTTCAACATATCATGATGAAACTCTAGAATTCACTCTTAAAAATTCTGAACTCATAGAATAATTTATTTTTTTGAAAATTTTTCGAAAACAAAAATAATAAAAACAAAAAGCTTAAAATTAGAATAAAATTACCTAATCTGAGCAACAAGATGAACCGTCAGTTGTCCAAACTCGAACAATCCCCGGCAACGGTGCCAAAAACTTGGTGCACGAAATTGTGATCTCAATGGTTCCAAAAACTTAGTACACACAATCATAATCTCAATTCTTCTTCACAAATTCGCACAACTAACCAGCAAGTGCACTGGGTTGTCCAAGTAATAAACCTTACGTGAGTAAGGGTCGATCCCACGGAGATTGTCGGCTTGAAGCAAGCTATGGTCATCCTTGTAAATCTCAGTCAAGCGGATTCAAATGGTTATGGGATTTTGATAATTAAAATATAAATAAAATATAGAATAGGATGGAGATACTTATGTAATTCATTGGTGAGAATTTCAGATAAGCGTATGGAGATGCTTTGTTCTTTTTGAATCTCTGCTTTCCCACTGCCTTCATTCAATCATTCATACTCCTTTCCATGGCAAGCTGTATGTTGGGCATCACCGTCGTCAATGGCTACCTCCAGTCCTCTCAGTGAAAATGGTCCAAATGCGCTATCACCGCACGGCTAATCATCTGTGTCATGTTGAAATAGGATCCGTTGATCCTTTTGCGTCTGTCACTATGCCAAGCACTTGTGAGTTTGAAGCTCGTCACAGTCATCCCATCCCGGATCCTACTCAGAATACCACAGACAAGGTTTAGACTTTTCGGATCTCAAGAATGGCCGCCAATAATTCTAGTTTATACCACGAAGACTCTGATTTGAACCAGGAGCCCAAGAGATAAACACTCAAGCTATTGCAGATAGAACGGAAGTGGTTGTCAGGCACGCGTTCATAGGCGAGAATGATGATGAGTGTCCGATGACAAGTCATCTTAGCCTAGTTTCACTAGTCTTTTTCTTTCGTTTTCATTAGAATTATGCACTTTCTTGAGCTACAAGCAAGCCAATTAGGTAGATTTTCATGTTTCCCTTGATTGAATCAACCATGTATGAATTCATGCTATTTCATGAGGTTTTATGCTAAAATTGTTGCATATTATGATAGAATGAATATCTCATGATTATGAGCATAGCTTTGATGAGTTTGGTTGATTAATTATAGGTGAAGAAAGCTTGGAGAAAGGTTGAAGTAAGAAGGAATAGCTAGGAGTAAAGAGAAGACAATGGAATAAGTGAAATTGAACCAGGAAGCAAAAAGCTGGACCTAAAGTTAGCATCAAACTTTTTCACAAACTTTTGGTTGAAAAGTTAGCCCCAACGTTAGCCCCCTAACTTGGAGGCTAACGTTGGAACTTGAAAATCACTCCCTGGGTATCAAAAGTTTGCGCCAACGTTAGCCCCCTAACTTTGAGGCTAACGTTGGCACATGAAATTCTCCCCTGGGCACCAAAAGTTTGCGCCAACGTTAGCCTCCTAACTTTGAGGCTAACGTTGGCACATGAAATTCTCCCCTGGGCACCAAAAGTTTGCGCCAACGTTAGCCCCCTAACTTTGAGGCTAACGTTGGCTCATGAACAACACAAGGAGGAGCAAAAGTTTGCGCCAACGTTAGCCCCCTAACTTGGTGGCTAACGTTGGCGCCACAATCACACAAGGCAAGGCCAACGTTAGGGTCAAAGTTAGACCCCTAACGTTGGCACCAACGTTCATATCAGCAAATTTTGTGGGCTGCTATGAAAAGTTGGAGCAAAAGTTAGGCCCCTAACGTTTGCTCAAACTTTTGGTCCAACTTTTGCAAAACTCAAACCCGGTTCAATTGGTTCACTTTGGTTCTTCTCCAAACTTCAAGAGCAATAAACCAAGGCCTCTTTCAACCCAATTCCACCAAGAGCAAAGGCCCAACTCAAGGCTTGAAGATCATTTGAAGAAAGTGTATAAATAGGATAGAATTCAAGTTCTTCGGGGAGCTTTCTTTTGGAATTTTCATAATAGTTTTCGAAGAGCTTTTTCCGGAAGAGTTTTTCTTTTGAATTTTCATAGCTTTTGGCATAGAGTGATCTTTAATTTCTTTGTTTTCATTGCTTTCAATTTCAATTACACTTGTCTTGGATCTTGGATTGGAGAATTGAAGAAATTCTGTTTCAATCTCAATCTTTGATATCTCTGTTTCTTTACTGTTAATTGAATTTCATTTCCGGTTAATTGCTCTTCATCTATTCTCTTTGCAATTTACAATTCCCTTGCAATTGTTTTTATTGGATCTAGGAAGGCATTGAGATCTAGACTTAGTTTTCTAGTCTCTGGGTCCTGAGATCCAAATCTCCAATTTACATTCTGTTTCTTGCTTTCCATGTTCATTTACTTTTCTGCTATAAGATCCGATCCAATCCCAATTCCCTTTTACTCTTCTGTTTGATGCAATTTAACTTTTCCTTGTTTAATTTCTGCAAATCCACGTCCCAATCCCCTTTACGTTTCAAGCAATTTACATTCCTTGCACTTTAAGATTCCGCAATTTACATTTCTTGCACTCTAAGTTTCTGCCATTTAATTTCTTGTTCCTTAAGATTTAGCAATTTAATTTCCTGCTCTCTTTACTTTCATGCAATTTACATTCTGCAAATCACAAATCACCCAACCAACACTCGATTCGCTTGACTAAATCAACCACTAAACTAAAATTGCTCAATCCTTCAATCCCTGTGGGATCGACCTCACTCCCGTGAGTTTTTATTACTTGATGCGACCCGGTACACTTGCCGGTTAGATTTGTGTGTTTTGGGAGAAATTTATTTTTCACCAAAATACTCATCAAGTTTTTGGCGCCGTTGCCGGGGATTGATTAGATTGACAATGATTAAGTGAGGTGGTGATCTAGATCAAGCAGTTTTTCTTTAATTTTTGACTGACACACTAAGTGTTTGAATTTTTGTCTGAGCTAATTGAAACCTCACTTTAGCAATAGAGTGAAGTTTTCTTGGTTTATCTTGCTGAATATGATTCTCATAGCTTGATAAATAAACGAGAGAAGTGATTTTTACGTTCATTAATCTCTCAAGTTTACCAACTGTTTGACACATGGTGTCAACTAATCCTCTGACTACATTCTGGCATGAGAATATCCAATTTTCATTTGATTTGTTTGTGATTGTGCAGGTCATGGAGGAAAGGAATCCTACAGCAAGAGGAGAAAAACTGAGGCATTATGATTTCCAGCCTCCATAATCAAAGAGCAAGATGTCAAGCTAGTGACAATAAAAGAGCGCTTGTTGGGAGGCAACCCAACCCGAGGTAGTTTTCTGTTCATAACTATTTTAATAAAAAGGTTAACTAATTTTATCTATAATGCAAGAAGCTAAGTTTGGTGTTGCACACCAAAACAATCTAAGGGAGAATGAAGGATTCTAAGTTTGGTGTTCCACCAAAATCTCATCATAAAACACACTCTCACCTTCTGCATAATGCTGGCCTCAAGCATGTTGGATAAACTAGTTAACTATTCTGCTGTTTCCTAGTTTTCAATTTTATTGCTTTTGAAAAAGAAGAAAAAGAGTTTCACACATGGTTAATCTAATGCATTGGCAAGGTACTAAGTTTGGTGTTCCCACACCAAAGTAAGTACAAAAGCCCACAAATAAATCATGCAAGCTAACCATTTTTCAAGTGCTTGGGGAACCAGCAACTTTCAATATCATTGCAGAATGTCATACAAGCTTTTGGAGGTTTGAACATCATCAAAAAGGAGAAAGATGAACATGAAGGTCAGCAACAATGATGATGAGAAAAAGGAAAGCAATTGAACTCCAACAGGTTGTATTGTTAAGTGATTGTTCTACATCAAATATTGCTGTGATTTAAAGTTGGATTGTACCCTTAATTGCCCTGCCTGCATGCATAGTATAATTTCTTTCTTTATAATTCAATAAGCAAGATGTTTGATCATTCACAACATTTTCATCTTCAAAACTTGTCTGCACTCAATTTCCAAGAAATGCATCACATGAAAGTTCTTTGAAAAGAAGGATTGAGGAATTAAACAATTTTGAGGCAAGCGAAAGATTAGGAGAAGTGGTGGTTCTAGTTGTATGATTTTGTATTGAGGTTGCATGCTTGTGAAAACTTGCATGGGAGCTCATAGGCGGGACATGAAGTTCAAAGAAGTATTGTGGAGATTCTCAAAAACTTATTGATCCGAGAAGCAGCAAAGAAAACAAAAGAAAGAAAAGAAAATACAAAAGCAAAAAGAATATGGCCCAAGGCTCTGAGCATCAATTACTAGGCAGAAAAAAAAAAGAAAGAAGAAACAAAACTCAAAGAGTTGTTAGCCTAGTAAATGCTTGTGGTTGAGATGTATCAAGGAAAGAGGCTTGAGCAAGTAAATCCTTAGGGGTGCTTCAACACCTAATACCTTAAAACCAACTGGTTTAGGAGTATTGATTGAAAGCTTATCTAAAGAGCCGCTTTGAGACATGATACTTAGAGTCGAGGCCAAAGCACAGAAACTATAAGCTGCTTCAAGGTGATTACATATAAAGAGATCTCCATGATACCATTTGGATGAAATCCTAAGACCTACGACTCCCAATATGTAAGGACTAGTGAGCACTGAAGCCCTTGCATGAGCACATGATTTAGAGTTCACCCCACTGTACCTGATCACTTCACTCACTGGACTTTACAAGTTATTCTTCAATTCATCTTAATTGAAAGAACTTTGGAGCATAAATTTATTTCTTGCTTGGGGACAAGCAAGTTTTAAGTTTGGTGTTGTGATGACAAGTCATCTTAGCCTAGTTTCACTAGTCTTTTTCTTTCGTTTTCATTAGAATTATGCACTTTCTTGAGCTACAAGCAAGCCAATTAGGTAGATTTTTATGTTTCCCTTGATTGAATCAACCATGTATGAATTCATGCTATTTCATGAGGTTTTATGCTAAAATTGTTGCATATTATGATAGAATGAATATCTCATGATTATGAGCATAGCTTTGATGAGTTTGGTTGATTAATTATAGGTAAAGAAAGCTTGGAGAAAGGTTGAAGTAAGAAGGAATAGCTAGCAGTAAAGAGAAGACAATGGAATAAGTGAAATTGAACCAGGAAGCAAAAAGCTGGACCTAAAGTTAGCATCAAACTTTTGCACAAACTTTTGGTTGAAAAGTTAGCCCCAACGTTAGCCCCTAACTTGGAGGCTAACGTTGGAACTTGAAAATCACTCCCTGGGTATCAAAAGTTTGCGCCAACGTTAGCCCCCTAACTTTGAGGCTAACGTTGGCACATGAAATTCTCCCCTGGGCACCAAAAGTTTGTGCCAACGTTAGCCCCTAACTTTGAGGCTAACGTTGGCACATGAAATTCTCCCCTGGGCACCAAAAGTTTGCGCCAACGTTAGCCCCCTAACTTTGAGGCTAACGTTGGCTCATGAACAACACAAGGGGGAGCAAAAGTTTGCGCCAACGTTAGCCCCCTAACTTGGTGGCTAACGTTGGCGCCACAAGCACACATGGCAAGGCCAACGTTCATATCAGCAAATTTTGTGGGCTGCTATGAAAAGTTGGAGCAAAAGTTAGACCCCTAACTTTTGCTCAAACTTTTGGTCCAACTTTTGCAAAACTCAAACCCGGTTCAATTGGTTCACTTTGGTTCTTCTCCAAACTTCAAGAGCAATAAACCAATGCCTCTTTCAACCTAATTCCACCAAGAGCAAAGGCCCAACTCAAGGCTTGAAGATCATTTGAAGAAAGTGTATAAATAGGATAGAATTCAAGTTCTTCGGGGAGCTTTCTTTTGGAATTTTCATAATAGTTTTCGAAGAGCTTTTTCCGGAAGAGTTTTTCTTTTGAATTTTCATAGCTTTTGGCATAGAGTGATCTTTAATTTCTTTGTTTTCATTGCTTTCAATTTCAATTACACTTTTCTTGGATCTTGGATTGGAGAATTGAAGAAATTCTGTTTCAATCTCAATCTTGGATCTCTCTGTTTCTTTACTGTTAATTGAATTTTATTTCCGGTTAATTGCTCTTCATCTATTCTCTTTGCAATTTACAATTCCCTTGCAATTGTTTTTATTGGATCTAGGAAGGCATTGAGATCTAGACTTAGTTTTCTAGTCTCTGGGTCCTGAGATCCAAATCTCCAATTTACATTCTGTTTCTTGCTTTCCATGTTCATTTACTTTTCTGCTATAAGATCCGATCCAATCCCAATTCCTTTTACTCTTCTGTTTGATACAATTTAACTTTTCCTTGTTTAATTTCTGCAAATCCACGTCCCAATCCCCTTTACGTTTCAAGCAATTTACATTCCTTGCACTTTAAGATTTCGCAATTTACATTTCTTGCACTCTAAGTTTCTGCCATTTAATTTCTTGTTCCTTAAGATTTAGCAATTTAATTTCCTGCTCTCTTTACTTTCATGCAATTTACATTCTGCAAATCACAAATCACCCAACCAACACTCGATTCGCTTGACTAAATCAACCAATAAACTAAAATTGCTCAATCCTTCAATCCCTGTGGGATCGACCTCACTTCCGTGAGTTTTTATTACTTGATGCGACCCGGTACACTTGCGGTTAGATTTGTGTGTTTTGGGAGAAATTTATTTTTCACCAAAATACTCATCAATGTCACGGATTATCACATTAATTAGGTTGAGGTACGAGTGAATATCTTGGAATAAGAATAAGCTTGAATTGAATAGAAAAATAATAGTACTTTGCATTAATTCATGAGGAACAGCAGAGCTCCACACTTAATCTATGGGGTGTAGAAACTCCACCATTGAAATATACATAAGTGAAAGTGGTCCAGGCATGGCCGAATGGCAGCCCCTAAACATCTACAATATGATCTCCAGATGTAAAATAAATCACTAAAGTAGTTTTTATACTAGACTAGTAACTAGGGTTACAGAAAATAAGTAAATGATGTAGAAATCCACTTTCGGGCCCACTTGATGTGTGCTTAGGCTGAGCATTGAGCTTTCATGTGTAGAGACTCTTTTTGGAGTTAAACGCCAGGTTGTAGCCTGTTTTTTGGCATTTAACTCCAGAATAGGGCAGGAAGTTGGCGTTTGAACGACAGTTTGCATCGTCAAAACTCGCGCAAAGTATGAACTATTATATATTGCTGAAAATCCTTGGATGTCTACGTTCCAACTCAATTGAGAGCGTGCCAATTGGGTTTCTGTAGCTCCAGAAAATCCATTTCAAGTGCAGGGAGGTCAGAATCCAACAGCATCTGTAGTCCTTCTTCAGCCTCTGAATCAGATTTTTGCTCAAGTCCCTCAATTTCAGCCAGAAATTACCTGAAATCACAAAAAAACACACAAACTCATAGTAAAGTCCAGAAATGTGATTTTTATTTAAAAACTAATAAAAATATACTAAAAACTAACTAAATCATACTAAAAACTATGTAAAAACAATGCCGAAAAGCGTATAAATTATCCGCTCATCATCAGGCTATTAATACCTCTCCTTCATGGACGCTTACTCAGGATACAACCAAATCCCAATGTATCAACCCGACGAAGAGAAGACATCGTTCCTAACCCCAAAGGAAAACTATTGCTATATAGTTCTGCCCTTCGGACTCAAGAACGCAGGGGCTACTACCAAAGACTGATGAACAAAGTCTTTGCCGATCACATTGGAAAGCTAATGGAAGTTTATGTAGATGACATACTGGTAAAAACACAAATTGAGGAATCGTTGTTACCCGACCTCGCTAAAGTGTTCGACACCATAAGAGAGCATGGCATGCGACTTAACCCCGCAAAGTGCACCTTTGCGGTAGAAGCTGGCAAATTCCTGGGCTTCATGCTCACCCAAAGAGGAATCGAAGCAAACCCAGATAAGTGCCGGGCTATACTTCACATGAAAAGTCCGACCTCTGTCAAAGAGGTCCAGCAGCTTAACGGAAGACTAGCAGCTCTCTCTAGATTCCTAGCTGCATCAACCTTAAGATCTCTCCCCTTCTATGCAACATTAAGGAAGGGAAAGAGGTTCGAGTGGACCCCAGAATGCGAACAAGCCTTCCAAGATTTCAAGAAAATTCTAGGGCAACCACCTGTCCTTACTCGACCTCAAAAAGGTGAAGAGCTTATACTATACCTCGCTGTAGGGAGTCGGGCAATAGCCTCAGCGTTGGTCAGAGAGGACAAAAATGGGCAACAACCCATCTACTTCATCAGTAAGGCTCTACAAGCGGCTAAACTAAACTATCAAAAGATAGAAAAGTTTGCCTACGCCCTTATATTTACTTCCCGACGACTCAGACCATACTTTCAAGCTCACAACATCAGAGTACAGACCAACCAACCCATAAAGGGGATCTCACAGAAAACAGACTTAGCTGGAAGAATCCTACAATGGGCAGTCGAGTTGTCCGAATTCGACATCAATTATGAAGCCCGGACAGCTATTAAATCCCAGTACCTGGCCGACTTCATCGCAGAGTATACTGAACCCCAGGCACCCCACAAAGTGGAGCCTTTATGTAGATGGCTCCTCAAACAAATCCGGAAGTGGCGCATGCATCATTTTAGAGAGCGATATGGGAACCCAAATCGAGCTATCCTTAAAGTTTGAATTTGCAGCCTCAAATAATCAAGCTGAATATGAAGCGGTACTAGCTGGTTTGAGGTTTACTAGGGAAGTTGGAGGCTCAATGACTTACCATCTTCAGCGACTCCTAAGTAGTCACTTCGCAGATAGAAGAGAGCTATCAAGCTAAGGATCCCACTATGAGAAAGTACCTTGACAAAACCAAAGAACAGCTTAGACATTTAAGCGATATGATGTCCGGCATATACCCCGAGAGCAGAATGCCCGGGCTGATGCACTCTCAAACTAGCCAGCACCAAACCAGGGGGCAATAATAGAAGCCTCATCCAAGAAACTCTCTGAAATCCATCAACCTTGGAGGAAGAGAAGATCCTAGCCATCTCAGGACAGGATCAAGGATGGATGGCTCCCATAATTAACTACCTCAAGACAGAAACACTCCCAGCAGACAAAAAGGAGGCAAAGAGGCTAGTACGAGAAGCTCAGTAATACACCATAATACAAGACGTCCTGTATAAGAGAGGAATCTCCACACCCCTCCTAAAATACGTCCCAACCTCTGCTACAAAGGAAGTTCTCGAAGAAGTCCACAGTGGCACGTGCGGTAATCACCTCGGAGCACGAGCCCTTGCTAAAAAGTTACTCCGAGCTAGTTTCTACTGACCGACCTTACAAAGGGAAGCAACAGAGTTTGTCAAGACATGCCCCACCCTTCCAGAAGCACGCCAACTTCCACATAGCTCCACCCGAGGAGCTCATCTGCGTTACTTCACCCTGGCCATTCGCAAAGTGGGAGCTCGACCTCCTTGGACCCTTTCCCAGGGGTCTGGACAAGTCAAGTTCCTCATCGTAGGCATAGACTACTTCATAAAGTGGATTGAGGCAGAGCAGTAGCTAGTGCCACAGCCCAAAGAGTCGGAAATTTTTATACAGAATATTATCACAAGATTTGGGGTTGCATGCTCCATTACACAGATAATGGTACTCATTCGCTGACACAGGCTTTAGGAATCTGGTAGCTGATCTAAAATCAGGCACTAGTTCACCTCTGTAGAGCATCCACAAGCAATGACAAGCGAAGCTGCCAAAAAGTCATACTGGAGGTTGAAACGGAGGTTACAGGATGCCAAGGGAGCTTGGGCTGAAGAGCTCCCGCAAGTTCTTGGACATATCAGACAAACCACATTAAACTACTGAGAATGCGATTCCGACTTGCTTAGGAATAGAGGCAATGATCCCGTAGAGATAGAAGAACGATCTCCTAGAATGATCCTCTATAATAAAGATACTAACTCCCAGGCTCAAAGGGAAGAGCTCGACCTACTTCCAGAAGTCCGAGTAAGAGTCCAAATTAAAGAGGAAGCCTAAAGCGTCGATGGCTCTGAGATATAATCGGAAGGTAGTCCAGCGAAGCTTCACCACTGATGTAAGGCAGAAGTCGGCCATTAAGAATTCATATAGAATAGCGTTGTGAGTATAAGTTCTTACCAGCTGAAATTCACCCATCATTTAGAAAGGTTGTCACAAAAATTAGAATAAAAATACTGGGAGTATGAATCCAGGTCGTCTCCCAACGAGTTAAAAAAGGGTGCTATCTTATTAATCAGGAGTTTTCCGAGAAATTTGAGAGTTGAATAAAGAAATAATTAATTGTAATTAAAGAGAATTAATATTTTAATTAAAAAGTCTTGACTGGGGGAATGATTAATTGGAAGTTCTATCCTTGTAGGAATTCTTCAAGTGTAGTATAAGAGGTTGTTATTTTCACTTAGTTAACCCTTACCAAATAAGGAAAGTCAAGTGATTGAGCTAACTCTTATTCGTAAATCCTAGTCCTCTCCCTTGAGAAGGTCTAGCGTTAGTAAATAGAGAATTAGCCAACAACGTCTAATTTAACTAATCACTTGAGCATTCCAACTCAAGTGTCTCCTTTTAATCAACCCCCATGTCAAGTTGGGGAGTCTTACTCCATCAACATGGATAACCATATTCGTTGTTGGGAGTAGGGAATAGAAAAGAGACATGAAAATCAAATTATTGGAAGCAATTAAACAAATAATAAAATTTAAATGGAAAAATTACCGCTTGCATTAATAAATTCTAAAAACAATCCAATTGTAACTCTAAACAAGAATTAAGAATATGGAATATAAGGGAATAAGAAAACAACTAGAATGGTAACTTCAAACGGAGGTATGACTCTTCAATATCCAAAGAAGAGCATAAAATAAGAATGTGTGAATGTAAAAGAAAACCTAGAGGAAGAGTAATTTCTCTCTAGAATTAGATCTTAAAACTAAAACTATGGCTAATGAGAATATCTGTTGATTCTCATATTCCTGGCCTAGTCTGTGTTTCTGGGCCGAACTGGGTCCAACTTGGCAAAATGCCCACATTTTCTGTTTTTCTGCGATCCATAGTCGCATACACGTCAGTTGCATACGCGTCGCTAGTTTCTTGGCGTGTCAACGCGTGGCGTCATCCAGCACAGCTCTTCTAGCAGAATCAATCCAACGCATACGTGTCGGACAGCGCACGCGTCGCTGCAAATTTCTCATGTTGCGCGCTAGTTATCTCCTAGTTTTTGTGTTCCTTCCATTTTTGCAAGCTTCTCTCCATTTCTAGCATCCTGCCTATAAGCCTGAAAACTGAACAACAGATCACGGCTGATGGTATAAGGAGAATTAAAATCACAAATTAAGCTCTAGAAGCAAGTTTTCAACCATAGAATAACACTAGGAAGGAATTGTAAAAATCATGCAAATCATATGAATAAGTGGATAAGGACTTGATAAAAACCACTCAAATGAGCACAAGATAAACCATAAAATAGTGGTTTATCAATCTCCCGACACTTAAACATTAGCATGTCCTCATGCTTAGCTCAAGGAGATTAAAAGACTAAATAAGGGAAAGTAAGACTCATGAAATGCAACCTATGTATGAATGCAACTATATGCTAAGATGAATCCGCCTACTTGGTTAAAAGTAAATAAGTTCTTCAAGACAAATATAAATCAAATTCCACTAATTCAAATTATACAGTAAAGACAAGTAAACTTGTAAGAAGACAGCTCATGAAAGCAGGGAACATAGAATCAAGCATTGAACCATCATTGATGGTGTATGTACACTCTAATCTCTCAAGTGTCTAGGGTAATCCACTCTAGTCTTCTCTAGTCATGCTTTCTAAACTTTGTTCTTCAACTAACCAATCAACAAGCATTTAATGTACCAATGCAAACATCATGAGGTCTTTTCAAGGTTGTACTGGGGCCAAGGTAAAGGTGAGGGTATATATATGGCTAAGTGAGCTATAAATTAAATCCTTGATTAACCTAAGCTCTCACCTATACTACTCTATATTCTTCTTAAATCATCTATATTCTCTTAAATTCACATTAATTTCCAGCATTACATACTCATGCATCAACTCTTCTTTTAATTTTCATCACATATGCATTGATTTTTCATTAACTTAACATTGGGGTAATTTTGTCCCCTTATTTATTTATTTAATTATTGAATATTTTTAGATTTTTTTGAAAGCATAAAAGTAAGCATAACATTATCAATGCACATGGATTTTTAATTTTTCTGGTCTCGCATGAGTAGGTACCCAAATTCCTAATATTTTATCAATTCAACACTTCCATATTAACCCATGTTCCCACTTTTTTCCCACACTTAATTGATACGCAATCTCTATCTTAAGCTAACCAAAGATTCAATTTGGGATAATTAATTATTTTTCTGCTTAAGGCTACTAATGTGGTAAAATATAGAACAAATGGGGATTAAAAGGCTCAAAGTGGCTAACAAAGGTAATTAAAAAAGGATAGGGTATTTGGGATAAGTGAGATAATAGAATAATGGCCTCAATCATATACATGCATATAAATACATTAAACATTGGACATATAGGATGGAACAACATGTAGATTACAATCTTAGAAAAGAAAATACCCAAGAATAAAATATTATGGTTAAATAATGTAACCATGTAATTATGCTCAAATCTCACAGGTTGTGTGTTCTTAGCTTAAAACCATGTTCCAATTTTTAATCTTCAAACAAGTTTTAATTCAAAAGTTTTGATTTAAATTAGTGAAGTTTTCAAAAATAGGGTCTTAAAAAGAAACTTATTATTTTTCAACCAATTAGAACATGCATGCAAACACTTATTATTATGCAATCTATCCTATCGTAACAAAAGAAAAATAGCTTATTGGTGTTAAGAAAAAAAATAACCTCCGGAAGTCAGGTACTGACCGACCTCCCCACACTTAAAGCTTGGCATCGTCCTCGGTGCCATCAGTTAGAAACAAAAGGGTGCTGGTAGCATCATCTCCACTATCGGGATTGTCATGGCTCCCTGTGCTAGTAGATGAAGTGGAGTCTGGAGTGTCTGGTTCTTCTTCAGGTGGGTGGTTGCCAATAATTAGCTCCTTGAGGTATGTAAATTGGCGCTTGTTACGGCACTCCATTCGCTTTGCCTGCCGGTCAAGCCGGTCCAACCTCTCCAGTATTTGAAGGAGCAGTTGATTTGTTGAAGTTGCTTGTGATGTGGAAGGAGAAGGAATATCTGCTGGGTTTACGGTCCGGCTGATAGTGGCTACTGGAGGTCTGATGTACTTCCCATTGGGGACAATCTGATCATCCTGCGGAAGTATGGTCTTGGTGTCCCCAGCTCTGTAGGAGACTCTGGCTGCCGAGACTAGATCTGAAACCAAGGCAGGAAAGGGTAGGTTGTCCGCAATCTGTACGTGTCCCATGGGGTCCTGGAGGTGTCTTGTAAGTTGAGAGGCTGGTCTGTAAGGACACACCAGAGAAAAACAGCCATATCTGCAGTGAAGGAGGACTCGTGAGTTCTCGAAAAGACGTAATGGGACATAATCTTTGCCCACACTCGAGCCCCCAAGGTGAGTGCTGAAGCTAATATTCCCTTAGGTCGGGATAGATGGTATTCATAGATCCATCTGCTGCCAGGTTGTGCTATAACTCTGAGGACAGCGTCCCAGTCAAATTGGTATG